>NC_056725.1:72286487-72448987 GCF_019279795.1 Protopterus annectens
TGACTCCTCACATAGAATATGAAGTAATGCTAGGAAGAGATTTGCTTTCTTCTATTTGAAAGGTTGTGAGAAAAGTATACAACTCAGGTACACGCAAGTAGTCCACAAGTTTTGATACAACTAAAGAAGTTAATAAGTGGTGGAAACCATAGGTTCATAGGTGTGTACTAGGCTAATGGCCCTGGAGCCTTTACAAGCCTAGCCCATAGGATTACCTTGGCATCGTGCCACCTGACCTTAGTTCCTAGTGCCTCTGTCGAGTAGAGCCACTGGAGTAATCGCCGGGATTAATTTTCTATTTCCCATCCACTCATCAAGATTTCTTTTGAAGGGGGTCAGTGAGGTGCTCTGCTTGACATGTATGGGAAGTCTATTAACCTGTCCCTCCAGCATGTTCTTTTGATTGTGGTAATGAGGTTGAGGTCTCTGGAGCGTGTGGTGCGGAGGGAGTGTGATTTCTTTAGATGTAGCATTTCTAATAGTGCTGGGTCAGACATGGCTTTGTAGGGCAAGCAGAGATCGTCTCTAAGTAGACAATATGAGACAGAGAATAGTTGGAGATTTTCCTAACATCTATATTTCCTATATTAAGAAGATAAATGGGGCAGAGTGTGGATGGCTTAGTGAAAGCAGATCTCTCTCAGGGGTCTGTGGTAATTCTAAAAATACTCAGGAAAAATAATAATTATAAAATAAATATTTTTTCAGAATTCTCCCTAAAACATTAGTCTACCCTATTACTGACTTTCTGTGGTTTCTTCAACAGTTTCCTGTCAACATACTTTGGAGACTTGCAACTTATAGAAGAGATGAGCAACTCAATGCAGTCTCATATAGACTCTTCATTAAAGAAAGACACAGCAGATAACATCCACACTGCAGGAACTAACTTTGAAAATAGATGAACTTATGGATGACTTAGAAAGTTTAAGAGAAAACAGATTAAATCAAACAGGCATTCTAAAGAAAATGATAGAAGCAGACATTCTCAAGAAAATGATACAACATCATCAAACTAAAATTTGGAAACTGTTTTAAATGATGTGGAAGGAAGACTAAAGGAATAAGAGATACAAACTGAATATCTGCTGAAACAAAACACATGGCTACTAAACAAGTTAGATGACCTTGAAAGCAGAGAAATAAGAATATTTGGCTTACCTGAAAAAAGCAGAGGGAGAAGACAAAATACCTTTTTTACTACTTGGATACCTGGATTGCTAAATGTACATGAAGGCCTTTTATACAGTATATAAAGAACACACTGAGCCTTTACCCACTGCTACAGCTCCTCCTAGAACTATAATAGTAAAACTTATATCATTTATAGACAAGGACGGTTCTTAAAACAGCAAGGGAAAGAATGCCTGGAAATTTTCTCAGCACTGCCTAAGGTCTGACAATCATTATTCAACAAAAAACATTGAATCAAGGAAAACATGCTAGCCATTAGTGAAACTAATCAAGCCAGAATATTAAACTCCATTGAAGCAACTTCTTTTATAAAGAATAGCAATCTGATACCCGCTACAAAAGACATGGCCTGGTCTTTCTTCACCTTGAAGAGATCTTCAGAAAAAACTTGTGGACTAATATGAAAAAAAAAAAAAAAATGAACTAACCACAAATTCTACCTCAAAAATCATCAAAGACTTCACAGTTAAAGTGAACCAAATATAGTGACTTCATCTGCAGATGTACATTTATATAATATTATGTTTAGAATAATAGCAAAAAAAAAAAGAAAATAAAGGTTCTCTACTATAACTCTATAACGCCTACATTACAAGAAAGCATCAAAATCAGAAACAAGTATACAGGCGAATATTCTTAAAACTAACATAAGCTTACTTTTATCTGTAGCCATAATATATATTTTTAATAATTTCACTATTCAAAAGCAACTAGCAACTAGTAATAGCAACTAGTATGTTAGAATATCAAACAGAGAAGTTTTAACTGCCTTAGTGTTTAAATGTATCAGTCTTAAACATAAGAGGTAAAAACTTTTTTCTACACATGGTTTAATATGGCGCTTTATTTATGTGCTTGTTTATAATTTTTTTTTTTTTGGTTGGGACTTTGGTTATAGATGTTAAATTTAGAACAGTTTGAAGGGGTTGTGTTTTGAAATTGGTGAAGGATTGAATGGAGGAGCACTGAGACTTGGACATACCAAGTATTCCAAACCCACCCAGGTGGGGGCTTTGCCCCCACACCCCCATAACTATGTACACCAAATTTGACAGCACACTACAGTGGAGAAAAGGGTAGACAGGGAAGTGGTGGCCAACTAGTTACTTTCCCTGTCGATGAAATGAACGTTCACTGAATGAACATCCGATGGATAGGATTCGATGTTCAGTCGTTTGATGGAAGTTCCATTTGATGGCTGAACATAAACTCAAATATATGCTCTGCTCTGTCTGGGGTAATTGAAGAGATGGAGGCTGGTGATTGCCGTCACTGATGTACTGCATTTAATTTGGTATGGGGGGCTTACTTGGAAATACAGTTTCCCATGTAATTAATAGTAACACAGTTCTTCAATCTGGTGTGAATCTCTTGATATCTAGCTTATAAAATACGTTAAGATATATGCTAATTAATACGTCTGAATTGCTAACAATAAGTAATAATATAAATGTAATACCATTTTCTGTCAATGGGCAATCAGTTATGGAGAACTGCATTGGAGTGAATGGTAGTTAAACTGAGTTCAGATGGTTGAGAGAAAGTCAAAAATGAAAAACAAAAGTTATAAAGATGCATCTGTGATGTCCAATTTCATTCTTCCTCAACTGATGGGTCTCTGATCTGACCTCGGATCCAGCTAGGCTGCTTTTACTAGACTCACAGATCCAGCTCTTCACCTCCTCCCTTTACCCACAATGCCCCATACCTCAGATTGAGTTTGCTTTCCCAACACTAAGAAATGCATGATCATTTAGAAAAGACAAGATGGAGGCATATAGAAAGTCTGGAGCTCCAACAGGGAACAAGCATGATCCCAAAGGGACACTCCTTAGGTCTCATTAGAAAGAAAGGGAAGGGGGTTGGAGGGTAGGAAGTTGAGGAAGAATGGAAATGGATGACACAGATGTATCATTATGGTCGGTACATAACTTTTGTATCTGAGGTTATTTTCACTCATCCCTTAACTGATGGGACAGAGTCCCAGCTAGATGAACCTTGGATGGTACTCGTGGAAGGTTATTCTGGAGTACAGTAGAGCCCCATGTTGCCCTATTCCTGGATAGTATGTCTATCTTGTAATATGCAATAAAGGTATGAGAACTGGACCAAGTGGGAGCTGCACAAATGTCATCTATAGATGCCCTTGACCAAAATGCAATTGAAGTGGCTATGGACCTCATGGAATGTGCTTAGTGAGGGCTTAGGTAAAGATAACTTTCTTTATAAACAAAGGATATACAATCAGTCAACCATTAAGCTAGGGTCACTTTATATCCTGCTTTACCCAATTTGTTCATGGAGAAAAATAAAAACAATTTGCCAGTTTTCCTCAGATCTTGGTTTCTGTGAAGATAAAATTGAAGCTGATAGTGCACACCCAAAAAATGCAGCATGTATTCACCTTTGTTTAAGAAATTTGGAAAGAACACAGGTAGATTGATGACCTTATTTATGTGGGATTTAGAAGCCACCTGTAGTAAAAAAAGATAGGTTATTGCATAGGGAAACCCTATCCTTACAGAAGGTCAAGTAAGGAGGTCTTGAGGCCTGGAGTTCAAGTACTCTTCTAGCAGAAGTGATAGTGACCAGAAAAATTGTTTTCCAGGACAAGAACTTAAGGCTTAGCTTAGCCAATAGTCTAAATGGAGGTTGGGTTACAGCTTGCAATAAAATAGTCAAATACCAGGGGGATATGGTCTTTTAACTGGGGACCTGAGTGAAAAGGTACCCTTAAGAAAGGCATTACACAACTTGAAAGAAGTCAAAGAGGAGTGATTCTCACCTGAGTGAAAATTTGAAATGGCTTCCAGTTGAAGTTTAATAGTAGAATAATTTGCACCGTTGTTAAAAATGGAAGCCGGAAAATCAAGAACTGCAGAGACTGGGGCAGAGAAGAGATCCAGGTGTCACTGAAGTGTCCAGACTGAAAATCTTTTCCTATACTTTTGTAAATCTTCCTAGTAGAAACTTTCTGAGAAGATAAAAGAATGTTGGATTGGGGAAGAAAGTTTGGACTGTCTAGCCATCACCGGAACTAGATAAACCATATGGTCAACTTGAGGTCATTGATGCCCAGGTGTTTCATTTCTGTCAGATGAGAGAGAAGGTCTAGACTTAGATAAAGTATCCAAAGGAGATGCAGAGGATGAGGCCACAGGAAGGGGAACCAAACTTAATGAGGGAAAAAAGGTGCAATGAGGATGACTGTGCACTTCATCCATGATGGTTTCTGTAGAAATTTGGGGATTAGCGGTAATGGTGGATAAGCGTAAAAGAGACCAGAGGGACAGTCATGAACTAGAGGATCTGTCAGTGACTCCCCCTGTGGAGGGACCAGGGCCAAGAACCTGCTGCACTTGTTGTTGAGGAGAAGCAAAAAGATGGCAGCACGGCTGGCCCCATCTATGGAAGATCCTTCCTGGCGCTCTTTGATTGAGAAACCACTTGTGAGGCATCAAAATGTACCTGCTTAGTTAGTCTGCAAGTATGTTGCTTTTCCGTGGTATGTGCATTGCCATAAGAAAATGACCAGAAAAGGTTACTCATTTCCACACTGTCTTTGCTTCTCGACACAATGGGTAAGATCAGGTTCCCCCCTGTTTGTTGATATACCAGATTACTGACATGTTGTCTGTTTGTATCACAATCATCCCTGAGGGAAGAACATTTTGAAAAGCCTGCAACACTAGTAGAATTGCTCTTATTTCAAAAACATAGATGTGCAAATTGGCCTCCTCTGGGGACCACGTACTTTGGACTGCCTTTCCTAAAAAATGCCCCCACACGCTTTGAGGGGTATCTGTGGTCATTGTGTCTACTGGCTGTGGGAGAACAAAGGGACAACATTGTGAAACATTTTCTAAATGAATCCACCAAAGAAGATATCCCTTGCAAACCTTGGATATCTTGACTGGCTTGTTCAAGGAATGCTGAAGAATAGACCACTGCAGCGAAAGGGTCCACTGTAGGACTGACATATGAAATCTGGCTAACGGGACTAGAGATATTGTGGCTGCTATTTATCCTAAGGTTTGTAATGCTAGCCTTGCTAGAGGAGAAAGATTGTGAGATCAATTCTATGACCTGTAGTCTGAGGGTAAGAACTCTTGTTTGAGGTAGTAAAACTATCTGTTTGATTGTGTCTAGACAAGCACCTATGAACTCCAAAGTTTGTGAAGGTGTAAGTTATTATTTGGTGTAGTTGATATTGATGCCCAGGTGATGACATAACTGGAGCAGGTAGTCACTTGCTTGTATAAATGGATGCCCGGATGGGGCAGTCAGGAGTCAGTCATCTAGGTATGGAAACACATGGAATCCCAGCAGTCTCTACCACTGCATTTGGTGAACACCCTGGGGGCTGTGGTGAGACCAAAAGGCAGTGCTCTGAACTGGTAATGATTGTCTCCCAGCTGGAAGCACATGTAACTTTTGGAATGCCTATATATTTTGATATGATAGTACACATCCAGAAGATCTATTAAGCACTTCCAATGGACTGAACTGTGACCATCCTAAACTTTGAATATGTTACATATTGGTTTAGCTTGCTGAGATCCAGGACTGGTCTAAAGTTACCTGTCATTTTTGGCACTAAAAAGAATCACAAGTAAGTTCTAGATCCTTGCTAGTCTGGGGGACTTTTTGATGGCTCTTTTTTCTAGCAACTTTCTATTTCCAAGGCTGCTGCCTCCCCCTGTTTGGATGGTACATTGGAGAATCTTTTTCATTTTTGTCAGATGAATTTGAAAAAATGGTATGAAATAATCTCTGGATATGATTTTCTGAACCTAAGTGTCTTTTGTGACAGATGACCAGGCTTCTGGATGCAGAGACAAGTGCCCTGCAACTGCCTCGAGAGTACAGCAGCTAGGCAACCCTTCAGGAGTGATGATAGGCTTATAAGAGAAAGTATCTCTGAAGCCCTAGTTCTGCAGGCCACCTCTGCTGTGAGGGCAGCATATTCCATTAGACTTCCTCCCTCTGACCTGGGAGGCACTATCTCCTCATGATTCCTGGAAAGGCATTTGGGACTTCCAAAATCACATATTTTTACCACCAAGTTAATTCCAGGAGAATGACTTCTTAAGGGTAGAAAAATGGATCCCAAAAGCAGACAAGGTTTTCCTGCCTTGCTCACTTCTGGTGAGTGTTTGCTTACTTTTGGGGCTGAACAAGGATGATCCATCAAAAGGAGCATTGATGAATGAAGACTTGAAGGGCTTTCCAAAATCACACATGTGCATCCAGGTGCACTTCCTGACAGTGATACCTGAACCTGCAGCCCTAGAAGGACCTTTGGCTGCATAAGAAATCAGTCTGATGGATGTGTTGGGAACAGATTAAATGGTGCCCAGCTGTGAAGAAACTTTTTTCTGGTCCTCCACAGACATGGACCCTGAAAATGATTTGGAAATTCTTTGTTCAAATCCCTCTGTATCCTAGGGAAGTGCACCAGATAATTCAGCAACTGGAAGGTGAAGGTCATTGATGCATAAATGAGCCTGCCAAACCTTTTGAAGGTTCTAGACTTTCTATTAGGGGGATGGACACATGAACTCTGTTCTGCAAGCTACTTTTTAGTGGCTACTGCCATCACCATGGATTTTACTGGGACTCCCTTACTCCAGCTGGCCTTGTGCTTGGGTGGAGCTAAAAACGTATCACATATCTTAGGTATGAGCTCTGTATCTGGCTCCTTCCATGCTTGACATCAGCTAAGGTCAATCCACTCATCAGACAAAGGGACCACCCTAGACATAGCTGGGCCAGCCCTGATAGCTTCCAGAAACACCAACTCTTCCCGGGAAGGGGGTTCAGAAGACCATCCACCTCTCTGTTTAAAGAGTTCTAGGATCTCTCCAAAGGAAACATCATCAGGTGCACATCTGGAGGACCCCCTCCCCTTCATCAAAGTCCATGTCTCCAGTGATAGATTCCTGGGGGGAATCTGTGTGTCTCCTTTCACATGTCTTCTTCCTAGAAAGGTGGTCTGGTAAAGTGTCAGAAGTGGCTGGAGAGTCCTGCATGAAAACTGTCTGAAGGCTAGTATGAGGTAGCTGTCCCAGTGCCATAGACATGAGAGACTCAGAGTTTAAATTCATTGGAGGAATACAAATAGAATCTGAGAAAGGTAAGGTTGTCCTCCTTCTAGGTAAAGACAAGGCCCTCTCCACCACCCTAAAGGCAGAATGCCCAGAAAAAAACAACAGCTAGCCACAATGGCACTGTAGCTACCTCCATGGATGATCTCTGAATCCCCACAGACCCCTTCCTCTAGGAGGGGGTCAAACTTGAGCTATCTAATGCAAATGCCCTGAGAGGCAAGGATGGCTCTGACAGCTTGGGAGTCAAACCTAACCCCCCCCCCCTGGAGCCAACGCTGACACTTCAGCTATAAGAGTCATCCTGTTCTGAAAAAATCATTGCCTGGCAATTCAAAAACATGGCTGGAATGCAAGAATGGTCTGTCAGTAAATCCAACAAGGATATTCTCAAAGATCCTAGATTCAAGGGCTCCTACACCACGGGTCGGATCGGAGAAGAAGATATAAACAGAGGTCAAAGGGGGGGCAGGCTCATAGGTCTGATGGAAGATGGAGCCAGGAACTGAGCCCTGAGAAATGTTCTCATCATTCTATCCACCTCTGCTTCAGATAAGCTCCTGTAGAACCAAAGGGATGAGCGTGTGGAAGGTGGTCTGGAGGGTTTCCTCTGTGTCTCTTGTAAAAATTAAGAATGGAGTTGAGAAATCAGCTCTGAGGAAAATTGCAGAGATCAGAGCTGAGAATATTTGATGCTGGAAGTGGTAAGATTGAAGGTTGCTGGCAGATCCATTTGCTTAGAGGCTTTATCCGGAGTTTGGTTACTGTAGCCGATGAAGGAGAGTGGTCAGAGGATCATTTCCTGGATTCCTTTTCTTTAGGAGCCAAGTCATGTTTCCCTTTATTGGTTTTTTTGGAGGGGGTTTGAAGCCTAGCTGACAAAGAAGCAGAAGAGGAAGGTAGCAAGGCTTTTAGCAACAGTTTTTTTTTCCTGTTCCTCAAAGCATGGGAGTTAATCTTCGAACAGATAAAACACTCAACTTCCATATGGGTTGCACCAAAACAATAAACACATTCCCTGTGGGTATCAGAATTCAAAATATTTTGCTCACAAGAAGTGCATTTCTTAAAGCGCATAGGCTTGTTCACCATGTTGAAGGACAGCGGAAAAGAGTACTGGAAAAAGAATACCAGCAATGGCAATTCAAAAATGCCTTATAATCGGTTAGAAGGAAACAGGAGACAACCAACAATGGAATACCCTTGCAAGGGTAGAAAGGCCTAACTAGAAAAACTGAAAATTCCAATTTTAACAACCCCATTAACTATAGTTAGAGGCAAAGGAAGGGAGAGGTAAAGTATATTTATAAAATATTCACAAATAATTAGTAGAGAGAATCCTACTTGACACCCTAACTCAAGAGAAGAAAAATCCATCTCCAAACGAAGTGATGGCCAATCATATCTGAGGTATGCCAGGATGGTGGGTTATTATGGGTAAAGAGAGCAGCTCAAGAGATGGATCCATGAGTCTAGTAAAAGTAACCAAGCCAGACCTGAGGTCAGTTGAGGAAGGAATGAAAATTACTACAGCAGGTCTTCATATAAAAATAACGTTTTTTTATTAAACTTGGGCAAGAGGAAAGGTCTCAAAATGGAATAGAATATTGAAATTCATTTTAGAGAGGCAAGGAACATTGGAAGGGGGATGACAGCTGCAATTTTACTGCAGTCTTTAACTAAATGTGGTTTACATTCATAAATTCAAAACAAGAAGAGGTAGAGACAAAATAGAATACATAACTTAAAAATGAATAAATCAATCAGGAATCTGGAGACAGACAGAGTAATATGGGTGAAAAGAAGAAATGGCAAGTGTATAGAAGGAGGGAGGAAAGGCAGTTACTTTGACCTAAATAACTCAACAGCTAATACACAAATATTTTAGCGGGTCTATATCACGTTGTCAAACTCTTAAAAGTTCGAATGTCATATGGTCAACACCATATGATCGAACTTTTAAAAGTTTGAATATTTCAACAGAGATCTCTGCACAGTGCGGAATGGGAAGATTTCCCTTTTCTGCACTGTAGTGTGATCTCAGAGTTGGTATATTTAAAGAGTGGGAGTTGTGGGAGGCAAAGCCCCACTGCGTAAACCATTCAGGTAGGTTTTTTTCTTTGGTTTATTTTTTTTATTACATTTTCGAACTTTTAAACGTTCGATCATATGGTGTCGACCATATGGCATTCTAACTTTTAAAAGTTTGATTATGTAATATAAAAGCATTTTAGCTAGTATTTGCAATATTTAAAATGCTTCAAATTAGACAGTTATATTATATAACAAAATAAGTTGCATGTCCTATTTGAAAAACATAAAAAGAAGACTGCACAGATGATAAGAAGGAAAAAATGGAATGGAAAAATGGAAAAGAGAAAATGAGAAAGAGAGAGGGATAACAAAAGTGGATAAGGAGGATACAATCAGAATGCACATACCAAAAAAAGAGAAAGATAAGGGAAGAGAATAAAATTTAGTAAAAAGTAAACATGAAGCAATTTAAGTGAATGAAATATTTCCTTTAAAGATTTTTAAAAAAGGCAACCCCTATTAAGAACAAATGTATAGGATTTCAGTATTATAATTACTACAATTATAAATTGTTTTGATTTTATATTTGAATACATAAGTTTGTGTTTTCTTTAACTTTAAACAAAGGGGAAGATCTAAAATGCATTTACTGCTTGCAACTGTATATAAAGCTTTTTTGACATTTACATGTAGCCATTCATAGACAGTATGTTAAGATTATTAATAATTTTTTCTTCCCCCATGTAGGGCTGGGCAATAAATCAATTTTATTGATAAATTTCAACATTTGGTTGAGGGTGATGTGTAAAACTGAAATTGTGATTCACATTTATTTAGCCTAGGTAGTTACCATGGAGCTCATGATGTTCAAAATGTTTTTATGCACATTTCTAAAACTTTGTGAGCTCCATAAAATTACAGCATCCTAGACCATTCTCTGTCAAGTCATCCCACCCCTTTTGAGACCAGCAGACAGTAGCAAGATGGTTGCACATTGTCAAAAAGTCAAGAGCTTATCAAGAAAACTGGCAGCATCTCCTCTGTCATCTGGAAGTCGTTTGCTTATGCTAAGTCTGACACTGAACAAACCAATGTCTACTGTAAAGTTTGTTTCAAGTCTATAGCTACTAAAGGTGGCAGCACAACAAACTTATTTCAGCGTCTGCGACAGAGGCACGCAGCTGAGTGAGAGGAGGATGTTGCCCTGTGAGATGTGCAAGCTAGCAGCCTCCAAAAGCCTCCAAAAAAAACAAGTAACAGAAAGAGTGTGTTTTTAACATGGCATACCATACGATAGGAAGGGACCCCAATGGAAAGAAATTACAGATGCGGTGACATTTCATATCACCAAAGATATGGTGCCCATTTATAAGGTGGAAAAATATGGGTTTATGCAGATGCTAAAAACAATCAACCCCAGATATGAGCTACCAAACCGAAAATATTTTACCGAAGTAGCCCTACCCCATCAACACAGGAGTACACATGAAAGAACCGCAAAGCTGCTGGGGAATGTTCTGTTTTACACAACTACATCAGACCTATAGTCCAACCAAAACCATACAGCCACGCATGAGTTTGACAGTCCATTTTGTGTGCCTCCAGACATCTTGCTTCCTTGGTGACCGTACGGGTGAAATAATCTCCAAGCGGTTGAAAGATTCATTGGATTCTCAGTGAATACAGTCATGTGTGTATGACTATGGACAGTGGCACTAACATTATCAAAGCTCTTAGAGTGAACAAGTGGACATATCTGCAGTTCTTCAGGCACAAACTGCACAATGCCATAGGTGAGTGTCTAAATGAAAATGCATTATTTAATTCGATATGAATTAATTAATTAAAATGGGGTTTGTCCGAAAGATGCTATATGATGTTTTTTATTGATTTGACAAAACTGTCTCTAATCAACATTTTAGTAATAATAGGTATTGGTAAATACAAAATCATGTTTAAATAAAACATTTTATTTAACTTAATTTTGCATACTTAATTTCAAATGCATATTTAAAAACAAAAATGCACACATGCATCATATATAGCAAACATACAGTGTACATACAGCATGTATGTCCACATGTATATGCATGTATAATTATGTATTGGATGTTAGTCCTTTGTATGCATAAATGAAGTGTTAAGAGGGGGAACATTTTGGCTTTCCCAAGCTAAAAAAAGTCTATGCTATACAGTGTGTGATTGTAGTAGGTGTCTTAGTATTTGTTCTTTTTTCTATGCAGAGAATGGTGTAAAGGACCCAAAGATTGACAGTGACATTGGTGTTTGTAAAAAGATTGTCAGTGCTTTTTCATTCAGTTGGAAAAGAAGAACAGGTATGGCTGTAGTGCAAGCTGATCTCAGCCTACCCACTCACCAGCTTATTACAGAGTCCCCAATAAGGTGGGGTCCAAGGCAAAGGATGATAGAGCAAATTCTGGAATAGGAAAAAAATCATAGCCAGGGTCTTGGGGTCTGAGAAGAAAAGTAGGCACCTCGTATCAACATGACAAGACATAGACATTTTGGAATCAGTGAAGAAAGCTGTAAAACCACTCCAAGACTTCACTGATGCCCTGTCTGTGGAAGCATGTGTCAATGTCTCCTACCTCAAACCAGTGCTTCATCTATTCAAAGGAGTCTCCTACAGCCAGATGAGGGAGATACCAAACTTACAAAATAAATAAAAACAACAAACTGGATTACCTTCATGAAAAATACAGTGACCCTGTCACAGATGAACTCCTGGACATGGCCCCACTGATGGACCCCAGGTTCTGGACAGCATACATTGATCATGACAAGGTGGAACAAGATAAGAAAAGAGCTGCTATGGAGCTGACATCTCTCCTTGCTGACAAAACCACACCACAGCCTGGACTAACTTCGCAGGTGCACCAAGAAGAAGAAGCTCAGTCTGAACTGAAGAAGAAAAAAATATTAGCAAGCTTCTTCAAGAAGAAAGTGCCATCTTCCTCCCAGTTCGAGGCAGAAAAAATTGAAAATGAGTTGGCAGCCTACTTGTTTTCTCCTGACACAGACCCAGACACAGATCCACTTCAGTGGTGGAAGAACCATGAAGCAAACTTCACAAGACTCAGTAACTTGGCTAAGAAGTATTTCTCCCTCCCTGCTACAAGTGCCACATCAGAGAGGGTCTTTAGTGTGTGTGTGTGTGTGTGTGTGTGTGTGTGTGTGTGTGTGTGTGTGTGTGTGTGTGTGTGTGTGTGTGTGTGTGTGTGTGTGTGTGTGTGTGTGTGTATGTGTGTGTGTGTGTGTGTGTGGAGTGGTGGCATTGTAACATGCCACAGGGCATGCCTCAAGCCAGAGGCAGTTGACAGTCTTGTGTTCCTTGCAAAAAACCTGTAAAGGGCTTTGGATTTACACTTCATTAATCCTCATGGAGAAATAAATTCATCCTTTGCTTAGCGCAACATTATATCTGTGCTCAGGGACACAAAGGTAGTAGGAGGATTTGTAAGAGTTCAAACATTTGTCATCCTGACTTATGACTATATGCAGATGAAATGATTTTCACCACCAAATATCACTGATTGGGTGAAAACCCACAGGATTGACCTAAGAAAACATGTGAAATGTGAGTCATGTGGCCTGAATGACATGGACACACATAAGCAGCACTATGACTAGTGTAAGGGGCATACCTCAAGCCAGAGGCAGTCGAGAGGCTTGTGTGTCTTGAAAGAAAAAACAAACTTTAAAAGTTATTAAAAACATCTCATGTTTCATTTAGTTTTCACTTTGCAAAGTACAAATGGTTTGTTTGGAAAAGTCTTTCTAGAAGATATACAATACACACACACACACACACACACACACACACACACACACACACACACACACACACGTCACTTCACGGCATCTGTGAGTCACAGAAAGAAGTATGTCTATGTTTGTGCATGTTCACCTGACAGCTGTTTGCAGTATATGGTCTTCAGAGAGATTGTGGGTGTGGTGCTGAGTTGCACTTAACCTGTGAACTACTAACAGTAGTGAGTATCAATCCAGGAACAATTCCATTTCTAACACAACTTCAAGAAATATTTGCTGTTTCACACATTGTTAAAATAAAAACCAAACTTATTTGAATAATGTCTTTCCATTTTTTGAATAAATAAATTTAGAAAAAAAATTGAATGGGAATCATAAATTCGGTGTAGGTTGAAAAAAACTGTAGATTTTATTTTTAGGCCATATCTCCCAGCCTTAACTCCATGATACATTATGTTGAACAACAATATTGTAAAAAGCAACAAACTATGCAGTTTTAGTATCACAAATTTATTCTCTTAGGTATGAGATACATGTATGAGACAAAATAGGAGATAATACTAATAAAAATAAATATTAAGCTATGGAAAATATATACGTTTATTTATAGGTAAAAAAACAAGTCTTCAATTTTATCAAACATTTACTGCAAAGCTCTGATTATCATAAATCTCAAACTAAATCTAAAACCATTAGGCCAGATAAGGAGAGAAGGATAACTTAGTTAATCTTTTTATTACTAGGTGTGGAATTTCGATATTCCATGCACACAGATAATTAGCTTAGTTTGAAAAATCAGTTATTAAACATTTTTAACATGCCTGAAAACATACTCTTTGCTACTAAAGAAACATATGGAGGTTTCATATTACAGTGTTTTATATATATATATATATATATATATATATATATATATATATATATATATATATATATATATATATATATATATATATATATATAGGTCCCCCCCATATACTAACTCTTCAAAAACACATAAACTTAGAGACAAAAATAATAGGAATCCAAACAATTATGTAATATTATCTCAACTTATTTTCAAAAGCAGAGGAGGAGTTGTCATGCTACTATGGGAAAAAACTATTGTTACCTCATATACTATACAATTATGAAAGTCAAGATAGGTTAATACCTCTTATAACAATGAAATATAATAACAGACTAGAGTTTAGCTAATTTGCATTTGATCCCTGGAATGGGACTAAATGTAGCCAAAAAAACACCTAGATATTATTCCTGATATTGCCAAAGGTAACTTATTCTAGGAAATTACTGCAATTGTATACTAAATAACTCAGAAACTAGCAAAAAAAAAAAAAAAGAAAGAAAATTAAGACTTTCCTGTACAGCTAACGCTACCAAAACTGGATAGAGGATGGTACTCAAACTACAATTGATAGGGTATTCATCTCACAGGACATAATTACAAGACAAAAAACATATAAGAAATTCTCATTTATAACTAGAATACTAGCCCATATGATCAGACTAAATGAATTTAAGCCCTGGCTGATGTCTGAAGTTGATTTTTTTATAGAAGAAGTAAGCACAATTAGGGTTTTGGATTTGTTAAAAGCATACATATATGATAAATCTCTATCATAGTAGAAACAAAAGTTAAAGGGAGAAGAATCAGAATTAGCACACAATTTGAATTACAAAAAGCTAAAGCAAATTTCAAAAGCAATGATAAACCCATAATTGTCACAACTGACAATTTAAACAGAAAATACCGCAATTGCTCTAGCTATAGAAAAAAATAAAAATGGCCTCATTGTCACCAAAACACATGCACAACTTGTCTAAAAAGTTTAAGGTCTTTGAGATAAAGAACATGAAAATAATAAAACACATACAGAAATTAGAGATATCTTAGACACATGTAGACAATACTATGTATCTCTAAATCAGGAACCAATGCAAATAGATATTCATATAAATTTAAATCTAGATTACTTGCTTCTGGAAAAGATTACTTCTGAAATAAAAAAATAATTTACTTTAACAAATCGCTTACAAAGAAATCTCTAATAAAATCAAGCAACTCAGAGCTGACAAAGCTCTTGGTATGGATGAAATAACATTCAAATCAATAAGCTAGCTGCTCTAACCATTATTGAATACTTTTACAAGACAAACTTAGAAATTCAAAATAAAGAAACAATTCTTCCCTCCTGGAAATATTTGTTAATTATCCCAGTATGGAAAGGAAATAAAAACCCACAATTATGTTCCTCTTATAGACCTATCTCACTGTTAAATAATGACTATAAAATCTTTATGTCGGTCTTCAATGACAGACTAAAAGAACCATTATCTTACACATTTTATATATATATATATATATATATATATATATATATATATATATATATATATATACATACATATATGGGTCTCCTTCTGTTTGTCGAAAACACAGTTTATCGAGAAACAGAAGGTCAAACCCACTTATGCAAAAATGTACTACATCAGAAGTGCACTTTTGCGAAAGACGATTCGCCGAAGCACATTACAGTGGGGATAAGGAAATATATCCTTTTCCCCACTGTAGTGCGATCTTGGAGTTAGTATATTTGAATAGGGATGGTATGGGGAGTGCAGCCCCCCACATGGGGGGTGCAGGAGGGCTTGTCCCCTTGCAAAACAGTGTTTACAGTAGTTTTTTTATTTTTTTTTCGATTCGATGAATTTGCTTTCGCAAAAGTGCACTTTTGATGTAGTGCAGTTTTGCAGAAGTGGGATTTTAGTTTTCTTTTTCGAGACTGTAAGACTTTGATAACGAAAAGTAGGCCCATATATATATATATATATATATATATATATATATATATATATATATATATATATATATATATATATATATATATATATATATATATATATATATATATATATTTATATATATATATATATATATATATATATATATATATATATATATATATATACATACATATATAACACAGCTGTATAATAGTATTAAAAAATGTTTAATCTTTGTAGAAATTCCAAATAACAGAAAAGAAATATACTGTTAAGTTTAGATATTGAGAAGGCCTTTGATTCCTTAAACATGAATTACTTATTTAAAACCCTAGAGTTATTTAATTTCCACACAGAATTTATCCATCTTTTAAAAAGCACATACAAAAATAATAAAGCTTATGCTACACTAGGACCCTTTATCTCTGAATCTATTTCATTGGCTAGGGGTACAAAGCAAGGTTGCTTCTTAGCCTGTGCATTGTTTTCCTTAGCCATTGAGTTATTAGTGGCCTATTTTCAAAACAAAACTAAGATAGTGCATTTAGAAGCATCCAATTTCAGGTCTACTCAGGACTAAAATTCAATAGCACAAAATCATAATATTTACTTTTAAATAAAAAAAGAATATCACAATTAAATAAAAACAATTTTATTGGTGAACAGACTTCGTACTTAGAATACTTAGGCACAACTATAATGAGTACAAGAGAAGAAACTAAAGTCATAAACTCTAAACAATTCTGGAAAACATTACAAATTTAACATATTAAATGGAATAAAATGATAATATCCTTTAAAGATAGATTACAATTAATAAAATTTTTTTTTCAAAAATATTGCATATTATGCACGCTTTAGCCCCAGCTCCAAATAAAGCACAAATGAAGGAAATTAACTAATTATTGTTTAAATTCCTTTGGCATCCCCGCCCAAAAAAAAAGCAGAACAGCTTTTCAGTATCACATCAAACCATGGGACTCAGGACCATAGGATCATAGGATGTTACTAGGCTAATGGCCCTAGGGCCCTTACAAGCCTCGCCAAGTTCTACCCATATTTCCACAATCAGCACCTAATGCTCATGTCCAAGAGGGACAGAAGTGGAACTCCCGGGTGAATATACAGTTACCCAACTAATTACCCAGATTGTGTTTGAAGTCCTCCAGAAGGTCTATTAATGTCACATACCAGGTTAAGGTCTTCAGAGTGAGTAGCTTGTTTACCATTTGACTTGTGGATATGCTGAATTTCGATAAAGCAGGGTCAGAGATTGCCTTATATGCAAGGCAGAGATTGTGTCTGAGTAGTATGCATGAAACAGAATAAAGTGACAGTGATTTCATATGATCCACATAGGAAAGATGCTGGGGACCGTGAATTTTCCTTGTGAGGAACCTTTGTGGTTTCTCCAATTACTGTGGGTGCTTGGAAAGGTACATACCAAAAGGGGTGTTGTACTCAATTACTGGCCTGATGAGGAAAGAGTACATGGAGGTTATAACTTTTTTTCTGGCGGCAATGCCTTTACTTATGAGATGAGCAATATAGAATGCCCTTCTTACCACTGTGGAAATGTGGTGATCAAAGGTAAGATTGCTGTCAACCTGTGTGCCCAAGTCTGTCACCACTGAGTGAATACTTACGGTGTTATTATTGATGTGGTAGTTGGCAGAACACCATTCTTACAGAAAATTATGATAATACATTATTTGTTATGTGTTTAAGGCCATGAATTTGGCACCAATCATTTGTTTGTATAAGACCCTCTTGTAGGATGTTGACATCATTTTGAGTTTCTATGACCACTCCCAGTTTGCAGTCATCAGCAAACTTTGTCAGCCACAGACCTTTAGTTTTTGCTTGTACTTTGGAGAAATAGATTCCAAACAATAGAGGTCCTGGGACTGATCCCTGTGGAACACCCACTGGTTTCAGGTCTGCCGTTGGAGGAGAATTCCCCTATTTTGACTATATGTGTTCTATCAGTGACCCAGTTAGCAACCCATCTAATGATATAAGGTTTGATACCTAGCTGGGTGAGTTTGTCAATGATGCCTGAGTGGGGCGTAGTGTCAAAAACCTTGGCTAAGTCTAGGTAGGCTGTGTTTTCCATTCAGCTGGGATAAAGCCAGTGCTTAGACTATGATTGAAAAGACTAACTAATGATGTTGCTAATTCATGTTGGAGCCCATGTAGGACTCAGCCTGAGATGTTATCAGCTCCAATAAATGCTGTGTTTTTGGCCTTAAAGAGGGAGTTTACAACCTGCTCTTTAGAGATACAAGGTAGGAGACAGGTGGTAGGGATGTCATAGAGTATGTGTGGCAGGGACAAGGGAATGAAGTTTTCACAGAACTTGTCAGCCAACAGGTTAGCTATGTCCACAAGCTCAATATATGTGGTATCATTAACTACCAGTTCAGAACAAATCTGGGCCATTCCTTTTAGGTTATGGATGTAACTAATGAATGCCTTATGGATGTCCTTAGTTGAGGAAGCTAATTTGGATTTGTAGTTTGCTCAGGTGGAATTAATTTTTCCAGATTTCAACACTTATGTAAAATCGGCAATCTTTAAAACTATTCTAAACTGGATTGACCCTAACTATAATTCATACTGGAAGACAATACACTTTTCCCTTTTCAATTTCAAAAATGAAAGTTGATACAATGCATTTTACTAAAACAAATATCTATTTTGGTATTATATATGTACTTTTATTCAATTTAATATAACAGTTTATCTCCCACACAATCCAATTATATCATTTACATTCAAAAACATTTAAAAACACAATTATAGGTAATACAGATCTGAAACTTTGGTTTGAGTTGAGTATTCCTCTAAAAATAAGAAAAGATTTTTGGCAAAACTAATACAATTACAATTAACAATTGGGACACAATAAAATTTACATGTTGGCAACAGTATTTTATTGACTTAAAAATTAAGGAAACACAATGCCTTATAAATGAATATTGCCTAGATCCACAACACTGGATTTATTTACTTAAATGCCTCATATTAACATAGTCTCAATATAATTACAAGCCAATTTTAATTCAACTTATTTATGAAATTACATATAATGAAAACAAAATAGTGAATATAATATCCAAACTTTACAGCATTCTTATAGCATATAATGTTAACACTAATGACAAATTTTGGAAACACGTCACCCTAGGTTATAACTCTAACTACAGAAAAAAAGGTTAGTTACCACTGAAGTCTATAAAAAATACATCATGGTTACAATATTGGGGTATTTCTACTTGGAAGTTTCTATATAGATCTTTCTGAACCCCTAACAGAATAGCTAAATTTAATAACAAGAATAAACAACATTAGAGATGCCTGAAATCTTGTAATGCTGATTGGTCTCATATTTTTTTATGATTTATTACATATAAAGACCTATTGGGGAAAGCAGAAGATTTCTTCAAAGCCTTATGGTTTGACTCTTTCTCCTTAACAAATATATTAGTTTTCTTCAGCATAAACAATACAACTAAAATGGACAATGAAAGTCATTAAGGACGATGTTGGCTGTGGCAAGAAAAAACGTAACAAAGAAATGGAAAAACTCTACATCACCTCAAATTGAAGAATTTTTGTCATCACTAAAACAAGCAGCCATCAAAGAGATCAGAATAAAGGAAAGCAGAATATATGCTAGGAAAGCAGAATATATGCTAGGATTATCCACAAGAATCCTTGGACAAAAGTTTTTTTACTTATTGACATATCAGAATGTTGTTACCTCCACAAAATGAAATTTACATTTTTCTTATCTTATATGTAATAGATAACGTAATTATTAAGTTTCATATTATGCACAAATATTAAACAAATATTTCTGGTGTGTTTGTATATACTGTAAAGAGTTTTTAAAGTTTACTGTTTAACTTTTCAATATGTGCTAACTTCTAAGAATGCTTTAACTTTTCAGTGTGTATTAACTTCTAAGAGTGCAAGTATCATTTGAATACTTTATAAGGATTTCAATAAAAAGTTTGAATAAAAAAAGAAGATGCACAGAGTAAAGTATGTTATTAAAAGGCTTAACTTTACTATAGGATAGGAAATAAGTTATGAAGAAACACTGTTACATCCACTAGAAATATAGTAGCATATAATTACTGGTACTATTAAGGAAGAAGAAAAGCAACATGTACTTAACGACAATCACTGTTGCAATCAAGATTTAACACAACTTGTCCACTGGAAATGCTGTGGTTGATGCTTACAAGTACTAATACAGAAGATGAAAAGCAACATAATATACTTAAAGACCTAAACCTTTATTGCCAAGATGGCAACAGTCTAATCCATTGGTAGGAACACCCATTCATAGTAGGGAAACAAAACTATGATCTAATACCTAAATACTTGCTGACAATTGAAATGGGATTAAGGAATAGTAGTTGGACTCCTTTAAAAAGAAATAAAACTCTTAAGGAAGCTAGAACCATCATTTATATAGAAGATTTGGAAGTTTAGGCAGCAGAAAATGCTAGTCCAGAAGCAGAAAAGACAAATATATTTACAAGGGAAGAAGGCACTTCTTTTGACAGACAACTTTATCTTTAGTGGGAGGGGGACAACCATGAAAGATATGTGTCTGTCCAAATTAGAAAAAAGGAGAGGAAGCAAACTCTAGGCACATCCATTATAGTATATGGACTCAACAAAGATCTAGGTATATTGTCAGAAAGCCTTAAAGATACAAATACTGGGTTGGAGACACAGAGAGTTGAAAAGCAAGCACCATTTAAAGAGATATGTCAATGTGCCTCTATAACAGGGCAGCTGGCAGAAACAGAACATGTAGAAGGGATGAAATTATAGACGAAAATATTACAGCCTACTAAGACAGAGCAACTCATCAAGAGCAAAACCAGTAGAAGGAAGGGAATTACACAAAAAAGCACTACAGTTTGTAATTGATGCAGGACAGAGAGCAGAAATGGCATTACAGGCAACAAATGTTACAAAGCAAAGAGCAGATGTATTATTACAGCCTGAAAATGTTTCAAAGCAAATAATTGAAGTAACAAGAACTGAAGAGAAGGAATCACTAATAGAAAGCATATATTCTAAGGCAGTGAATTTAGGAAATATGAAAAATACATTTTTCAGCTGCTTTCTACACTGTCAAGCTAAAAGAGAAAGCCCCAAAAAGGGAGAATTCTAAGCAGCAGGTGAATGTCAAGGATAACTGTAATGATAAGCAGGATTTTACCAGGCTAGCTAAAGAGGGAGAAACCCTGGTCTGAGTTCTAAACCCATTTATGACAGTATAACACAGAAACCACAAATAAGGAATTGTTTTAGGCAGTAAGTATTTCTAAGTAAGGCAAAAATAAAAACGGAAGATAAAGTTTGTTCTGAAGTACCCTTTGCTAAAGTATATCAGAGAAGAAAAGGAAGTTGAGATTGAGATGCTCAGTCACACTGAAACAAAGAAAGACCACCATAAAGCAGAAGGAGTTGAGAGGTGGGTATTCAGTCATTATGGAGCAGATGGAAAACTAAATAAAATGAAAATTAAATTGAAGGGGCAAGACAAAGAAAAGGAGAGGAAGAATATGCTGAATGACAAGATAACCTAGAATGGAGCCCTAATTATGCTCTTGTGCAAAGTACAAGTACTCTAAACAAAAGGAATAGGGTTATATGCATTCAATTTATAAAACAAATAAACAGGAAAAAAAGAAGTAAATAAGACAGAATAGCAATTGACGTTAAAGAATACTGGTATGAGCTGTCTGTTTTAGGAGTGGAATCACATGCTGAAATCTCAGTGCTTGTGTGTATAGCAGAAGAGGCAGCACCTTCTACTTCACAACAGGT
Source organism: Protopterus annectens (assembly GCF_019279795.1). NCBI lineage: Eukaryota > Metazoa > Chordata > Ceratodontiformes > Protopteridae > Protopterus > Protopterus annectens. Next base: position 72,308,261 of record NC_056725.1, read on the forward strand.
AGACACTGATATAATTCCGGAATCAGGTGTCTTTCAGATGTACTACTTACAATTTAAGAAGGCAGAGTAGAGAAATGACACTTTAAACAGTGCAAGGGAAAATGACTGAAGTCCTAGAGGAGGAAGCTGAACAGGTTATTTCTACTCCTTGACCACCTTTTGAGTTATACAGTGATTTGGGGCACACAGTAAGTAAGCCTAAAGAAAGAAGGAGGGGGTTAGAAAATTTAGTGAAGAGGTAAATCAAGCCTGAAAATAGGCTTGCATGTTTTGGCCAAATTATATAAATTGAGTACATTGTTTACGCTGTCAGGACAACAGATTTCTCAGAGCAGCATGTCTTAATCAGAATGACAGAAAGACAGAAAGCAGGAATAGAAAACTGAATAATCCAAAATGAACAGTGGCTGTGGATTACCTTTATAATGTAGTGGAGCAAGCCTAAGAAGTCTGGCTGAAAAAAGTAAAGAAAAAGCAAAACGTTCTACAAAAATAGTTTGACAAGGATGGTATTGAACTTTAGACTGTGTATCATTTGTTCAGAGCATCATTTGAAGGATCAAGCAATAATGTGCTGAGGTTAAGTATTCTTATCCATATCAAAACTGAAACTGTAAATATTCAGCAAGAATCACATTTTAATGTGCACAAGTAAAAGCCAAAATGAATTTTCTTTTAGTGCAATAAAAACTAATTGTATTGAGTGAGATAAGAGTTTCATTGGCAACAGTTTGTCTTCCTGATTTGCTGAATACATATTTCCTCAGCAGAAAACACATGTTGATTACAGGCAATGGTCTATCTGAAATACTAAGAAAGAAAAGGAGGCAAACTAGAGGATTAGGCAAAATAGAAGTGCAGAACAGATATACCACATCAATGTTCTGAGACTATGGAAAAATCATAGACCACTAGTTAGTTTAGCAATGGAGTTTAGGGAATACAGCAGAAAACACAGGGGCATGACTACCTGAAATGGTATCCTGGAATGCCCCCCAAAAAGGGCACATCCTCAACCCAAAGATGAGAATAAAATAGTCCTCTGAGGTTGAAGACCAAAAAAGAAGTCCTCCTTTCCTCTGAAATGTAGAAAAGACCTTTACCTTGCTCCTTGCTACAGCTGTATATAATCAGTCACTGGGTCTCACACACACACACACACACACACACACACACACACACACACACACACATATATATATATATATATATATATATATATATATATATATACACACACACACACACACACACACACACACACACACACACACACACACACACACACACACTTATGTAAATAGCCATCCAGCCACTAGCAATGCTAGTGCTGCACATCTACCCTGCATGCATTGTTCATCATACCTCCTAACAGCTTATGCATAAATCAGCTTCCCCCTTCACCCTATCCGAAATATAGGTCAGAGAAAAAAGTAAACTGACTATTTCTGCAGTTCAGAAAAATAGCACCCTATCTAGGCTACAGAAACAAGAAGAAAGGAAGTTTATGTTAAGGAAAATCAAAGTGTTATTAAAATTGTAAAGCAAATATGTTTCCAAACCATTATAAGACTATTTCAGGGGAAGAAGATATTGTGAGGCCCTACAGAATATCATAGTCCCAAAGAAAGGTTACATAGGAAGTAATACAGAGGTTGCTTGAAATAGACATAGGAAGAAATAGGAGACCTGGTGTCTGTAAGAAGCAGAACAACTCATAAACAATGACAGCAGCCCAGAGACTAATAAAGAAATTGGAGAGGGCAGGAGTCTTGACTGTACTATGTAGGCTAGAGCCATTTAAGGGAGAAGAACTGCATAGTCTTCATTTAACCAACACAATGCAGATGGCCTGTTTTTCTCACACAATCCATCCAGCAGGGATTAAACCAATTGTTCCATTGAGCTGTGGGATTATTGTAGCATAGGGTGACCAAACGTCCCGTAAAAAAGGGATTGTCCCGTTTTTTCGCGATCGTACCCGGTGTCCCAAAAAAGTCTCTCGGGATGCCTAAATGTCCCGTTTCTATCAAATCACTAAAACTTCCTAATTATATAACTTCAAGTAATATTTTGGCTACTTCTGAAAAGCTTGCAAAAATAAACAGGTATTTTCTGTTTACCTTTCTGAGTAACAGATGAGGGAGGAGCAGCTTTTTTCCATACAGATACTTGCTGCCCACTATGCTCATTCTCTTTTGCATATAATTTTGAGTGGGTGTGTAAATGCTGCGCTTCGTAATAAAATGCAGACTGGTGCTGTCCCTCCATACACCTGAACCCACAAGTGCCTCAACACAAGTTTTCAAACCATTATTACTCCTCATTGATGATGATGATGACGGACCGACTGATAGTGGTAAGAAAGATTGTGTACATAAGCATATTCTACATGTCAAGCCCAACATCTGTATATAAGGAGTTGAAGTGCCCATTGAACTTTTCTAAGACAAAAGCAGGTCATTTTAAGAATAAAAAAGTGGCTTCTTCCACCATACACACTTGTGATATACGTTTCCTTCATTTACCACACAGTACACAATAAATATTGATAATAAAAATTGAAACTCAACATAACTGAATTTGTCAATGTCACATTGTCAATATTGCGTCATGCCGCATTTTTACTATTTCCTTTGCTGCAGGGACTACAGCTCTATTTCCATAGCTAATATGATGAAATGAGCAGTTAAAAACTGCAATACCAACAATGCATCGCGAAAAGTGATAGCACATCCTCCCCTTTTGTAAAGTGCTTGTCAAGTAAACTAAATCCCACCTCATTGTTTTGATTGGCAGGTTATGGTAGATAAACGGTGGTGAAGAAGGTGAGTATGTGTGTTGTTGCAATTATTTGAAATGAATGGTATCTGAAGGAAAGTTTGAAAAATATATTTTACAGCGTCATATCAGATGTTTCACAATTTCTTGAAAGCTACTTTTTTAAAATATGTAATTTGGGGTTTTGGAGTGTTATGTGAAACTTATTTGGCGATACCAGCTGCGTATTTTTATGTATGTAAATTTGATAACTTTAAGGTCAGTCTGTATGCGAAACTGATCTTGTTTTAATATTTTTCATTTTTTAGACTTTTGAGTAGCGTAAAGAACATGAGACCTTGTTGCTATGGCTACTGGATGCACACAATTATTTAAAACGAACATAGAGCAAGGAAGAGATGGCGAAAGGAACTCTACAATGGAGAACGTAATAAGGTACACTGTAGTTGAGGAGCAAAGACAATAAAATATAATCGGGGCCAGTGCTAGCATTTTGGGGGCCCCCAGCAAATATCAAGTCAGGGGCTCCGCTAAGCACTTCTAGTCTAAGTGCTACAAACTTTTAGAAGTAAGCATAGCCATATAGACAGACCTGTAACAGCGTGTAATGTGTTAGTCTTATGTGTGATCCCTGCCGGCCTGTTCGTGTCAGAGTGACAGGTGTTTGTTTTGGGTGTTGAACTTTATTCTTTAATTTTATATTATCGTCTCATATAGACAATAATTATGCGTCAATGTAAGTTTATGGAGGAGTATTCCAAAGAGTGGAACTATATTAAAAAGGGACGCTATGACAGTGAAGCCGAGTGCATAGTTTGCAATAGTGTTTTTAGTATTGGTCATGGTGGACGTTCAGATATAAAACAATACATCACATCAGTGAAACATAGCAACAGACTGAGTGCCCCAAGTAGCAGTATGTCTCTTAACAATTATTTTATCAAACACGTTTCTAATGAAGAAACGAAAGTTAGAGCTGCTGAACTAACTCAGGCCTACCATACGGTAAAGCACCATCACAGCTTTAGGTCAAATGACTGTGTCAACAAGGTAAACAGCGTTATGTTTAGTGACTCATCAATTGCATTAAAGTTTAACTCTGCCAGAACAAAGCAATCAGCCCTGATAACTGGTGTTTTAGCTCCATTCAGCATGAAAACTAGCATTGAAGAGATAAATAAATCCCCTTTTATGGCATTTCAACTGATGCAAGTAATCACAAGGCTATAAAAATGTTTCCTTTTGTAGTTCAGTTTTTTGACATAAATGAAGGGATAAAGTCAAAGTTACTGAAAGTAGCTTCCTTGCCATGTGAAACGTCAGATGAGATATCTAGTTTCTGCTTGAACTGTATTGATGAATTCAAGTTAAATAAAAACAGTTGCATTGCGTGCTTTGTGGTGACAATACCAACACAAATTTTGGTGGTTTGAACAGAGTGGGAAAAACAATGTATTTACAAAATTAACAACTAATTTACATGGTGGTATTGAAGGTGTGGGTTGTCCTGCACATGTATTACATAACTGCATATGTGCAGCAGCTGATAGATTAAGCTGTGACATTGAAGGTATTGTTGTCAAACTCTTCTCTTATTTTTCTATATACACGGTGCGAACAGAGAGGCTAAAAGAATTTTGTGAAATGGTCGACGTCGAATTTGGCACTATTTTGGCGTATTCAAAAACTCGTTGGCTGTCTTTGATGCCTGCAATAGAATGAATTTTAAAGCTGTTTGATGCTTTAAAGGATTTCTTTTTAAATGAGGAAAAAGCTCCAAAGATTTTGTTAACATTTTTTAATAATCCTTTAAGTGAGGCATACCTATGGTTTATCCATAGCCAACTCAGTATTTTTCACCAAGGAATTAAAAAGATTGAAGGAAGTACAAAAAGTGTTATGGAAGTCAATGATGTATTGGAATGTACTCTCAAAGCTTTGACCAGAAGAAAAGAGGAACAGTTTTTATCATTTAGTGTAAAATCCATTCTTAAACAGGCCAATATTTCGCAACAAGACGAAATTAACTTCAAAAATGAAGTTAATGAGTTTTATGAAACCTGCCTACAATATCTTAAAAAATGGAGTGTACCATTCTCTACCTTCTCAAAATTCAAATGGATGCTTTTTAAGGACATCCCCAGTTGGGAACAAATTGAAGAAACTATTTGTTACTTCAACGAAAAAAGTATTGAAATAAATGATACTTTGCTATTTGAGCAACTGGCATCGTTAGCAAATTTTGTAAGTGAAAATATTAGAGAGTGGACTGATGAAGATAAAAAAACACCTCAGTGTCACGAAAAGTGGGTTTGTTTTTTCAAAACCTATACTAGGCCAGAACAGAACTCTGAATTTTTGAAGATATGCCAATACGTGTTTTTCGATCCCTGCCCATAATGGTAATACTGAAAGAATCTTTTCGCTCATGAACATTCAATGGATGGACGAAAGAAACAAGATGAGAGTGGAGACCCTTTCTGCAATCCTGCAAGTTCTCTACAATTTCGAAATGGACTGTTATAGTTTTTACAAGTTTATATTAGATAAGAAGGAGGTTTTAACAATGGCTGGGACAACAGCCAAATATCCTCAATTTAAATCCTAGACTAGTGAAATTTAATTTGTTGTGTTGTATTATGTTGTAAAATATGTATAAATAAATAAGTATTCACTGCAAAATTATTGTTTTCGTTTATGATATGCCTCAGTATTTAAATTAGATTACAAAAGTGAAGGTAAATTTAAAAAGATTTCTAGGTCTCAAAATAGTCAAAATGAACATATTTCAATAAATAGTTTCCGGCGGAGGCTCCCCGGACCCCTCTTTAGCTGGAGGGTATCCCCCAAACCCTCCTTGGGTGTGTCCCATTTTTTTCCAGTTCATGATTTGGTCACCCTATTGTAGCATAGTATGGTGGTTTTCACCAGTCAGAAGAGTATATGTGACCTAAGATGTTACAAATATGTCAAAACAGTTATTTAAGCAGTGTTTATGTCTATAAGTAGTGTTGCAAGAACTATTACATTGAATTATCAAGCTGTTACTTTAAGTAGGAATGCTTATTTCCTCCGTTAATGTATATGTTGTTTTAAGAAAGAGCAACCTTTTACATACATCTCAATCTGCTGACACTGAAAATATGAACAGAGGCCCTTGAAGAGTAGGAACATCCATTTAAATATCTGAATATCTAATTAGCATAAAATATGAATGCCAAATAGCACATAACTCTTCCAGCTCCCAGTAGAACTGTGGGATATTACTTAGAAGTGCATGTTTAAAAAAACAGGGAGAGTTAAAAATGATGAAAGATATAAGCACATTATCACAGAGACAGTGTAAAATCTATAAACCTTAATGTAATGAATGATATTACAAAATTCTACCACACATTATAATGTTTTTTTCAGAAAAAGGGAAATATAAGAAGTGTGTCCTCCAAAATAGGGACATCCTGAGCATGACTAAATCAGGCAAGAAAAATAGGAACATTCCTCTAAACATAAAGATTTTTGAGAGATCAGATGCTTTGAATTAGGCAGAACAGATTTGATGAGAGCAGCTACTATGGATGTAGAAAGGGAAGTGAAGAATGCCCAGGCAGGAAGTGCAGTGCCCCTGTAAGACTGCATTGTCTACAGTGAAGGAGAATCTGACAGAGGAGGACAGAAACTGCTCTAAATGAGAACTCCAGAAGGGTCATACTTTTAAAGACTGTCCCAACCATCTTAAAGTTTATTCATGGTGCTGCTGTGTTTAGAGCTAAACCGCAAGAGCTTTATATTTGCTTGGAAGATCATGTTTTTTAGTTTCTTTGTATAATAAACTGCTCAATTTTTTGTAAAAAATAGTGTACCAACTGCAGTAATTTTCCTTGTTCTCCAGTTTTACTTTCCCTAGCCATCAAACACTCTTCTTCTTCCTACAAAACATAAAAAAACTTTATATTTTTTTTCAGTTTCCATTTTACTACTTACTTATTTTTTTATTTACATTTGACGACCAGGAAAGTCCAACTGGGTAAGAGTACATTTTCAGCAGAGGCCTGGGGAGAAAAGCTCCAAAGTATTACAAAACATTTTAAGAATAATTTTACAGTCTTTAAAAATAATAGTAAAACACAGTCTAAATAATTATATTCCAAAAGTTTGAGCAAAGCAATGAAGGGATAACTGTCAGTGTAATAATACTCCGTAATAAAATAAACTGCATTCAAGTGAACTCCACTCTGGAACAAAGTAATCCACCGTAGCCCAAAGGTAAAAGCCAAAACTTTAATTGTAGTGGACGTCGGTTAGCGCTTTCGCTAAGTAGCTTCTTCAGACCTCAATACAAAACTACAAATGTATAAGAACATCTTAAATATAAAAGAAAAAAGGCGCCAAATTAAATGCACCAATAAAAATACAAAGCTCATTGTCTAAATTCGTTGTCATGGCAAATGCTAGTTAATCATCAACAAGTGCATAGCTGCCACAGCTACAATCATTGATGAAAACACATAAAATAGATAATGAGTGAATAAATAAAAATGAAAATGAAAAATAAAAAATAAAAAATAAATAAAATATACTGTTCATGGCTATAATAATATGCAATAACATATAATATATACATATATATAAAAATCAAAAGACTTTTGAGTAGCGTAAAGAACATGAGACCTTGTTGCTATGGCTACTGGATGCGCGCAATTATTTAAAGCGAACATAGAGCAAGGAAGAGATGGCCAAAGGAACTCTACAATGGAGAACATAATAAGGTACACTGTAGTTGAGGAGCAAAGACAATAAAGTATAACCGGGGCCGGTGCTAGCATTTTGGGGGCCCCCAGCAAATATCAAGTCAGGGGCTCCGCTAAGCACTTCTAGTCTAAGTGCTACAAACTTTTAGAAGTAAGCATAGCCATATAGACAGACCTGTAGCAGCATGTAATGTGTTAGTCTTATGTGTGATCCCTGCCGGCCTGTTCATGTCAGAGTGACAGGTGTTTGTTTTGGGTGTTGAACTTTATTCTTTAATTTTATATTATCGTCTCATATAGACAATAATTATGCCCAAGCGCCAATGTAAGTTTATGGAGGAGTATTCCAAAGAGTGGAACTATATTAAAAAGGGACGCTATGACAGTGAAGCCGAGTGCACAGTTTGCAATAGTGTTTTTAGTATTGGTCATGGTGGACGTTCAGATATAAAACAACACATCACATCAGTGAAACATAGGAACAGACTGAGTGCCCCAAGTAGCAGTATGTCTCTTAACAATTATTTTATCAAACACGTTTCTAATGAAGAAACGAAAGTTAGAGCTGCTGAACTAACTCAGGCCTACCATACAGTAAAGCACCATCACAACTTTAGGTCAAATGACTGTGTCAACAAGGTAAACAGCGTTATGTTTAGTGACTCATCAATTGCATTAAAGTTTAACTCTGCCAGAACAAAGCAATCAGCCCTGATGACTGGTGTTTTAGCTCCATTCAGCATGAAAACTAGCATTGAAGAGATAAATAAATCCCCTTTTATGGCATTTCAGCTGATGCAAGTAATCACAAGGCTATAAAAATGTTTCCTTTTGTAGTTCAGTTTTTTGACATAAATGAAGGGATAAAGTCAAAGTTACTGAAAGTAGCTTCCTTGCCATGTGAAACGTCAGATGAGATATCTAGTTTCTGCTTGAACTGTATTGATGAATTCAAGTTAAATAAAAACAGTTGCATTGCGTTTTGTGGTGACAATACCAACACACATTTTGGTGGTTTGAACAGAGTGGGAAAAACAATGTATTTACAAAATTAACAACTAATTTACATGGTGGTATTGAAGGTGTGGGTTGTCCTGCACATGTATTACATAACTGCATATGTGCAGCAGCTGATAGATTAAGCTGTGACATTGAAGGTATTGTTGTCAAACTCTTCTCTTATTTTTCTATATACACGGTGCGAACAGAGAGGCTAAAAGAATTTTGTGAAATGGTCGACGTCGAATTTGGCACTATTTTGGCGTATTCAAAAACTCGTTGGCTGTCTTTGATGCCTGCAATAGAATGAATTTTAAAGCTGTTTGATGCTTTAAAGGATTTCTTTTTAAACGAGGAAAAAGCTCCAAAGATTTTGTTAACATTTTTTAATAATCCTTTAAGTGAGGCATACCTATGGTTTATCCATAGCCAACTCAGTATTTTTCACCAAGGAATTAAAAAGATTGAAGGAAGTACAAAAAGTGTTATGGAAGTCAATGATGTATTGAAATTTACTCTCAAAGCTTTGACCAGAAGAAAAGAGGAACAGTTTTTATCATTTAGTGTAAAATCCATTCTTAAACGGGCCAATATTTCGCAACAAGACGAAATTAACTTCAAAAATGAAGTTAACGAGTTTTATGAAACCTGCCTACAATATCTTAAAAAATGGAGTGTACCATTCTCTACCTTCTCAAAATTCAAATGGATGCTTTTGAAGGACATCCCCAGTTGGGAACAAATTGAAGAAACTATTTGTTACTTCAACGAAAAAAGTATTGAAATAAATGATACTTTGCTATTTGAGCAACTGGCATCGTTAGCAGATTTTGTAAGTGAAAATATTAAAGAGTGGACTGATGAAGATAAAAAAACACCTCAGTGTCACGAAAAGTGGGTTTGTTTTTTCAAAACCTATACTAGGCCAGAACAGAACTCTGAATTTTTGAAGATATGCCAATACGTGTTTTTCGATCCCTGCCCATAATGGTAATACTGAAAGAATCTTTTCGCTCATGAACATTCAATGGACGGACAAAAGAAACAAGATGAGAGTGGAGACCCTTTCTGCAATCCTGCAAGTTCTCTACAATTTCGAAATGGACTGTTATAGTTTTTACAAGTTTATATTAGATAAGAAGGAGGTTTTAACAATGGCTGGGACAACAGCCAAATATCCTCAATTTAAATCCTAGACTAGTGAAATTTAATTTGTTGTGTTGTATTATGTTGTAAAATATGTATAAATAAATAAGTATTCACTGCAAAATTATTGTTTTCGTTTATGATATGCCTCAGTGTTTAAATTAGATTACAAAAGTGAAGGTACATTTAAAAAGATTTCTAGGTCTCAAAATAGTTAAAATGAGCATATTTCAATAAATAGTTTCCGGCGGAGGCTCCCCGGACCCCTCTTTAGCTGGAGGGTATCCCCCAAACCCTCCTTGGGTGTGTCCCGTTTTTTCCAGTTCATGATTTGGTCACCCTATTGTAGCATAGTATGGTGGTTTTCACCAGTCAGAAGAGTATATGTGACCTAAGATGTTACAAATATGTCAAAACAGTTATTTAAGCAGTGTTTATGTGTATAAGTAGTGTTGCAAGAACTATTACATTGAATTATCAAGCTGTTACTTTAAGTAGGAATGCTTATTTCCTCTGTTAATGTATATGTTGTTTTAAGAAAGAGCAACCTTTTACATACATCTCAATCTGCTGACACTGAAAATATGAGCAGAGGCCCTTGAAGAGTAGGAACATCCATTTAAATATCTGAATATCTAATTAGCATAAAATTTGAATGCCAAATAGCACATAACTCTTCCAGTTACCAGTAGAACTGTGGGATATTACTTAGAAGTGCATGTTTAAAAAAACAGGGAGAGTTAAAAATGATGAAAAATATAAGCACATTATCACAGAGACAGTGTAAAATCTATAAAACTTAATGTAATGAATGATATTACAAAATTCTACCACACATTATAATGTTTGTTTCAGAAAAAGGGAAATATAAGAAGTGTGTCCTCCAAAATAGGGACATCCTGAGCATGACTAAATCAGGCAAGAAAAATAGGAACATTCCTCTAAACATAAAGATTTTTGAGAGATCAGACGCTTTGAATTAGGCAGAACAGATTTGATGAGAGCAGCTACTATGGATGTAGAAAGGGAAGTGAAGAATGCCCAGGCAGGGAGTGCAGTGCCCCTGTAAGACTGCATTGTCTACAGTGAAGGAGAATCTGACAGAGGAGGACAGAAACTGCTCTAAATGAGAACTCCAGAAGGGTCATACTTTTAAAGACTGTCCCAACCATCTTAAAGTTTATTCATGGTGCTGCTGTGTTTAGAGCTAAACCGCAAGAGCTTTATATTTGCTTGGAAGATCATGTTTTTTAGTTTCTTTGTATAATAAACTGCTCAATTTTTTGTAAAAAATAGTGTACCAACTGCAGTAATTTTCCTTGTTCTCCAGTTTTACTTTCCCTAGCCATCAAACACTCTTCTTCTTCCTACAAAACATAAAAAAACTTTATATTTTTTTTCAGTTTCCATTTTACTACTTATTTTTTTATTTACATTTGACGACCAGGAAAGTCCAACTGGGTAAGAGTACATTTTCAGCAGAGGCCCGGGGAGAAAAGCTCTAAAGTATTACAAAACATTTTAAGAATAATTTTACAGTCTTTAAAGATAATAGTAAAACAAAGTCTAAATAATTATATTGCTTTCTAGAAACTATTTTAAGAAACATAAAAATGAATAAATATGTCACTCTTTTACTGTGTGCATTACTCTGTATTTCACCTGCCCTCCTTTGTTCTTTCTGTACTTCATGTGCATCTATACTTTTGCTCAACCACCATCCCTTCTTCATTCCCATTGGCTTCCTTCTGTTCCTAGTTTAGTTTTAGATGTTCTACCCATGTTTTTGTACATTTCAAATAATTTATCAAGCTATACATCTTCAACTTATTATAACTGTATCATAAATCATACAATGATTTCCATCTCTGATATTTTCTGTGAAGCACTTTAGTGATGCTTTTCCCTTAACTATTAAGCACTACAGTCTATCATTCAAAAGGTTCATGTAGTGTCATTACTGGGCAGCCTGGCAAAATTAAGAGTACATTCATGTATAAGCATCAAGGCTAAACTGTGTTAAAGTTAGCACTGTATGTGAAACTGAAGACAAAGTTGTAGGATTTACTTTTTCTTGATTTATCTATACCACTTTCATGTGTGTGCCTTCTGTGGAAGGTTGGGCAACGGGCTGGCAACTCGACACCATAAAAACTCCACTGCCAATCATAAGCGGACAGGTGATCCGCTGTGGCGACCCCTAACCGGAAAAAGCCGAAAGAAGAAGAAGAATCTTATATATCTGAGAGTTTGTGGACCATGTATGAACATTTACTCCCTTGATATGAAACTGTAATTGAACACTCCTATTCTCTTTAGATGTATTTGACTCTAAGCAGCTACAGAATTTATAGTGGCAGCATGTGCATTTTGCTTCAGTAATTTAAAGCCCTAGTAGTACCCAAATGTCAGTTACTCAGGGATTATGCTTAATCATGAAGATCATGAAGATCATGAAGAACAAAGATCTATATTTAGTCATCACGCAGAATAGACCTCTGCTATTCTAATACCCCTAAAACTCTCTGTTTTAAAAAAACAACTCTGCTTTCATTGTGCGTCAGTCTGAATACAAGTATTATGAGGATTCTATATGCCGCCATGATCTGCTCAATTAGTAGGAGATACTGATTGTTGTATAAAAGAATATTAGCACTTTCATTTCTGTAATATTATTAGTAACTAACAGGAGCGGTACTAAGTGGCACAAGGCCACTTCTTTGGGGGGGAGCTATAAACCCATAAAACCAAAACAGACAGCAATATCCTGCTTGTTCCTTTGAAACATTTCTGCGAGGTCATACAAAGTCAGATTTTCCACACTATAAAGTTTCAACTGACTGCTGTTTGCACAGCTTTCACTACTTAGCATAAGGATTCTCTCTCTCTCTCTCTCTCTCTCTCTATTCACAAGATCTCCCCTTCATCCATTGAACAAAAGAAGTGGACTATCATAATCTAAGTAGACTCATCTATACAGAAATTGTAGCCTTGAGAATCTCTCCTTCATTTTTTAATTAGGTTAGGTAACATTTTGGCTATCCTTGGTATTTGATCTTAGGAGGCAACTGTAAATGGAAATTTTCAGTGACATTGTATCTTCGACATCTTCAGCTTCACTTTTATTTAAAGGTTTGGTGAGTGCATTCAATTTTTACCCAAGTAATATATATAGTATGCCATTTAACACTACAGCAGAGAACTGTAGCAGAAATTACCAAGTTGATTTAATATTTAATCCCCTTCATTTGATCGAGATTCCAGAACATCAAGCCTCTGATCTTCGAAGACCAGAGGATCGAAGTTTCGGAATATTGAACCTTGTGAATAGAGATCACCTTAGAGTGTGGAACTGTAGTTTTACCATTCTCTTCACTGTTGGGTGATCTCAGAGTTGGTATATTTAAGTAGCAGGGGGTGTGGGAGGTGCAGGGGGGCTTAACCCCCTGCAAAAACGTGAAACCAGAAGTTTTCACATTTTACTTTTTTTTTTTTTTTTTTTTTTTTTGCAGGTTCAATATTATTCACTGGTCAGAAAGGACTTTTCTTTGTTATGACTTTTTAAACCAGTAAATGTTCAACAGCAGCTAAACACTAATTAAAAAAAATCCATGCTGGCATAAAAAACATTAAAAACAACGAAACAACACCAGCAAGTATGGAGTCCTCAGAAGTAAATGTAATATAAGTTGAGCACTTTTTATCACCCTAGCCATGAACTTCTTCAGAACAAATGCATTTTTAACCATCCATTGGATTAAAAAACATCCCTAAGTCATGTGCACACAGTCAACCAACCCATGAATTACAAGATTTAAAAAGGCATCCTTCATATAAGTGCATATGATTAAAATACATAAATTCCATCAGTAGACATACATATTAAGACATACTATTGCTCTATTATAATACAAGTACTCTCTTTTATTTGGAATTATTTGCAATAAAATTTAATTTACCTACTGTAATGATAAATGCCATTCACAACTTTAGTGGCACTTCATTGTACTGACACAGTGTTTTTAATATACCCCTTATTTCTCCAGTGGTTTTGTTTGAGAGATTATGCGAAGGGAATCATATATTTCCCTGAATAAAAAAAAATTTTTATAACCTCAGTATAGAGTAAATGAGATTATTTGAATTATCAAATAATAGAAGTATAAGAATAATGAAGTGAGATAAAGTAGGGGCGGGGAGTAATTAAGAATGCCATAGATTACTCTAGTGAAATGGTTGAACATTTGAATGATGAAACATGTGTTAGCGATTATCAAAACAATTAAGTTAATGTTTCACATGGTAAAATTAATGTTTGGTTTAATTATGTCTTTTTGAAAAATTATTTTTTTAATGAACTAAAGATTTTTTTAACAGTTAAAAATTGCATTATCTCAGTTACTTTTACCACCCCTATGACGTATAGTTTCATTGGCTGGAAGTAAAATGGATACACTTGCAAAATTTGTGGATGCTAAACTTAAGGACTTTTTTGTTGATAAACCACATGTTAAAAGATGTTTGACATCATTTAAGCAAATTTAAGGTTTAAGTGAAAAATAAGACTTCATCTTTGCTATAATTAATGTTAAAGAACTGTTTTTAGTAATTCCCCACTATAAAGGTGTAAAATAGCTTCATAAAACTTTGATTGAAGAATCCAAATTACATCAAATTGAGACAAATATAATTATGAATATTATGGAAATAGTCCTCCAAATAATTTTATATTTTTGAAGGAGAATATTATCATCAAGTAACAACAGTAGTAATGGGTTTTTGCTAATAATGTATTGCGGTTTTGGGAGATTATGTATATATTTTTAGTAGTATTTACAACAAATAAATTTAAGGTTTTTAGATGACATCCTGAAATTACCACTAGCAACAACAATAGTATTCATTTTTGGACATTAATACTTCATAAGATTTAAAGGGCGACTGTTTTCAATCCACCATGTATAAGAAACGTACCTTTTCAAGTGGGTATTTATACTTTGGTAGTACATACCACTTTTAGCAAAAGAGAAAGTTAGTAAAAGGGCAGATAATTAGAATTTCTAGAATTGTTTCAGATGATGATGTGTTTCCACTTGAGCTTGAAAAGTTATAAGACATATTTACAGAAAGGTCCTACCCAAGAGATTTAGTGGATAATATTGGGAAGGACATAACTGGTGTAAGGAAAAACAAATAATGCCCTATTTTGAGAATGGAAGGGGCTGTGTACTTAAAAGAAAAGCAGGGTGGAGAAGAATTTAGTAAAGCAATGACTGTACCCTATAATAAGTATTCTCAGACTGCTAAGGAAATAATCAATAAGAGCTGGAGAATAGTTTTTGAAGGGAATGGATTATTTTCCTGTTAGGAAATTCACCTAAATTCATGTATAAGAAGGGCAGTAATTTAAAGGCTACTGTAGTTCTGAAAAGGGATACAATATTCATACATTCAACAAAGCGCAAGTATGGGGTATCTGTGTGTCAGCTGTTCCCAATACCATATCTTAAAAAAAGAACTGAATACTACAGTAGTCCAATACCCCATGGTGATATAAAGTAATGGCAGATTTAAATGTGGAACCACTGTTATCATTTATACAGCATTATATGTATAGCATATCCTGTTTAGCATTTTATGAGGGAAAACTGAGTGGAGTTTATGAATAAAAATATATGAACATGTTTATGCTATTTGTAAGAGGGATTTTTACATTCCAATGATTGTAAACACTAAGAATTTTTTGATTTATATTTTAGAAAGATTTAATAGTGATGTTATAGGTGTATTTTGGAAGAATAAATTCAAATATAGAGAGTTATATTGACAGTTATTATTAGATACTTTAAAACCTCAGGAATGAATGACAAGATTTCATTCAGTAGTGTTATAAATATGAGAAAAACAAAGTTATAAATACAGGGATTTTTATGTGGTTTATCTTTTAAAGCATACATTTTACAAGTTGGTATATAATGGGTTAAGTATTTTTATTTGTGCTGTATTATAATAGTTAAGAGTAATAGTATGTCTTAATATGGATGTCTAATGATAGAATTATTATGTTTGCATCTGTGTATTTTAAAGTGCAGCTTTTAATTGTATGTACTTATATAAAGGACTAACAAAAAGCAGAGAAAGGTGAGCCTGTAGGGTTCTATGATCCTTGATGGTATCAATGTGGTACATACTTCTAGTTTCAACTTAAATACTAAGGTAAAAGTAAAAAAAAATAAAATAATTGATCGGCTTCTCTGTGTCTGCCAAAGTTGGAATAAGTACTATTTTCAATTTTTATGTCACTGTATTTTGATTTGGGGGCTTCTGTTAGGTCACTGAAAATAGATTGTTTGATGTTACCCTCTTGCTGAGATAAGTTTGTAGTGTTATCCATTTCTCAGTTTGGTGTGGGGAGTCATACTCCAAGTGCCAAACCTCTATGAAGCAGACATCCAGGGTAAGCCCTTCTACTGACCATTTTTTTTCTGGAAAAAAAACACTAAAAAAAACTCAAGGGCCTCCAATGTGAGGACGTTTACCTGATCACGTCTCTAAAGAACTCCACAGTACACAGGAGCCTTGGACTTGAGAAGAAACCAATGTGAAACAATGTAGACAACAGACTAGCCCAGGAATGGAAGAAAATCCAGGAGGATACAGGATTAAAACTAGTAAAAATCCATATTTTAGTAAGGCCAATGTGAGATGTATGCAAAGAAAATTATTGTAATGAGTTTTACTTCTGTTTCTTTAAATGACAGATTATTTAAAATTTCAAATATAATTGTTAGAGTGATTTTATTGGTTGTAAGTAACTATATAAGCACACTTAATGACATTTTTTAACAGATTCTGATGAAGTCTGCAGTTTGCAGATGAAAGCGCTTAATCTGTGTGACTATTAAAGCTTCTTAGCTGCATAGTGAGTTTGTTCACTTTGTTCAGGACTGCTGCAGGGGGAGTATAGGTGCTATCTGCATGGACCCTAAATTGTTTTATCTTGGTCTAGTCAAAATCCTGCTAGAGCACAGTAAGAAATCACAGGGTAGTGTTTATTTTTAATTATTGTTCCACTTTTGCCTTAGTATTTAAGTTAAAGCTAGAAGTATAGCTTACAGTCAGTCAGAATACATTCACATACCACAGTTGGTACCACCTAGGATCATAGAATCTTGCAGGATCACCTTTCTCAGTTTTTTTTCCTTCTCATACAAAAGAATCATGTATAGCATTACAGAAAGGAACAACTGCTGGCTCAGACTCAGCCATGCCCGGTCTAATAACTGGAATGCAGGAAGACACAGAACACCCCCTGCATCTTTTTTTTTCTCAACACAAGAAATGTCTAGCAACATTAACAATAAAGATCAGTTGTCTAAGCCAGCTTACTTACCTATAGTCAAACCAAATGTAATATTTTAAGTGATGTTATTCTATGAAATCATTTTTCATATATAAAATTACTCAGACATGATATTTCTCTACATCACAGTTCTTTCTGTGGATTCAAACATTACTTCAAAAGGTGAAAGCTTTCACAGAAAAAGTAAAAACCTTTTAAATGTCAGCTAACAATACTATAGATCTCAAAGCAAACAAAAATATTAAATCAGCTGCAGCACAAAGCAGGGCAATGTTCGCTGAAAATAATTAGAGGTCTTTCAATCAGAACTGGACATCAAGCAAAAAACTTTACAGGAAGAAAATAAAATTGTCAAAGAAAAATATCTGCTGATATAAATTCAAGAAATTACACTCTACATTTTACTGATGCCAGTTCCACAACAATGGGATGAGGTCAATCCTCTGTTGTCTGTTGTTAATTTCTTAATTTCATACCTCTTCCTTGATTTACCACAAAAGGACTCCTTAATGTTGGTAGTTGATATTGTTTACTAGGTTATGAGAGTAAACAATACAAATACTGTTCCTTTGTGAGCTGCTATTGTTTAATTTACCTAATTTATTACCTAAAAATAAAATATAAAACATTTATTGAAAAAAAGTTATAATTTTCTATCAACAGATAATCATTTTTCATGATTTTCCATCTGATATTATACAGATCAGGAAACAATTTTCTGATATCAGATACAAGCTCTGGTTCAAATATATTATTCTTAAAATTGCCCAGTACTTTTCTGTTGAATATCTTAAATCCCATTTGTTTATCATTTGTGTACATTTTGTAGCATTGTGAATCTAAACTAATTTGATTTAATCAAATTTCAACATTAATTTTTCACTCATTTAATTATTAAAATTGTTGTAAAAGGTTATTAATGTGTTTGTATTTAAAGTGCTGTTTTGGGTTTATGGCATTCTTTTTCCCCATTTCTGTAATCTAAGTATTATTATTATTATCATAATCATCATCATCATCATCAATGTAAGTGAGCATTTCTCCTCTAGCCCCAGTTTAAAAATGGTTACTCAATGTCCAGTTGGACTTTCCCTATAAACAAAATGGAAATAAAATAAAATAAACAGATCATATCTTCTTGCACTTGTTTGGCTACTCTCAGTATAATTCACAAAGATTTAACACTTTAATTCACTATAAAATCAGCAGTGGAACTTGAGCTGAAAAATAATAAATATTCTGGATTAATACAACCTAATCAGAAGATTTTTTGCATAACAATTCCTTTGTTTTTATAAGTTATCATGACAATCTGATAAAAAAATAGTTTATCTAACCTATTTAGAATGATTAGATACTACTTTTGACTGGTAGACAGCTAGGATAAGATACATTTTTATCAAGTTCCAAGGCTCATCTTACAATGAATTTTTGATAAAATTTTAATCAAATGAGTAATTTATTCATTTGGTCTCTAGCCTACATAATTAATATCTTAGTATTAAGTTAATCATTATTTCAATTAATTAGTACACAATAATGTCTTGTGCATCACAGGAACAGAAGTTTTAAAAGTGTACTCTAAATTTTGCTCAAATATTTTTCATGTGCACTTTTACTTTCTCTCATGACTACTTCAAGACTGCAAAATGGAAACAATCAACTGTACTTGTGGTCTTTTATTTGAGAATCCCTTTACATAGCCTATACACAGAAATGTAATATCTTTTAGAGATGGTATTAAAGCAAACTATCTTATTTATAGTATAAGAAGCCATGACTTGGCTCTTTAACTGCTGTTTACTTGAAAATTTGAGAACTTCATGGCAAGGGCCACAATGTCAGAAGGTTACTCTACATCTTCAATACATTTCTGGTATGTTATCATATTATTTTTACACTCCACATGTATATGCTTCACAAAGTTATGAATACATACTGTGCATGTCAAGAACTTAAGAAAATGTTTTTGCAAGTCCTGGAGTGTTTTATTTGATTGTTCTACATTAATTAGGTACAACATGTTATAACAAAGGAAAAGCTTAAAGTGTAAAAATATCTCCTTATTGTTATTTTGAATTAGTCAGGTATAAGACATTATAACAAAAAGGTATGAAATGTAAAAATGTTTCTATATTATTGCTTAGTCAACTTTTCTTAAAGTCTAGAACAGCTTCAACTGCAGTATATAATTTGAGAACTGCATTTACCTTACTTTGAGAACAAATCCAAGAAGTTTCCAGTTTAATGGTGGACTCTCTCTCTCTCTCTCTCTCTCTCTCTCTCTCTCTCTCTCTCTGTAGTTGGTTTTCTTCTTATTTTTTCTCTGCTTTATTTTTGAAGGAAATAAGATTGTATGCCATGGTCACTTACCATAAAGAACAGTTAATATACATTTTGTCAAACACAAAAAATAGCTAGCACAAACCCTTGACAATTTATTCACTCAATGGCAATGGTCTAAATTGATCTTAACATGACAATTTTCTCTACAATCTAAAACAAGAAAATGTGATATTTACTGTCTGCTAGAAGTCCATATGGTTCAAGCGATTACAGCAAATGGGTCAGAAAAAATTAAATTGGATCAACTATAATGTTGCCAGTTTGTCATAATAAGAAAGAAAGAAAAGAAAACTGGACAACAATTCAGTTCCTAAATGAAAATTAAATAAACTAAAAGTTAATACAACCCTGATGGGTCTTAGTGGTATAAGTATATCTACTTATGTCATCTGGAATAAGAAAACATTTCTGATCATCTCACTATATGCCCCATTTTCAGGTTGAAATGCTTGCATAACAGACTTACAATTGGCATTAACTACTTTACCATCAGAGTTTTTATTATTACTGGGGAATTTCCAATACGGTAAGTGATAGTAAAATAGACAAGTCAAATCCTAATGTGTTACCGCAGACACATGTTAGAATGTTAATTTCATTCATGAAAACAAACCATCTATTAGATGTCTGGGGACACTATAATTCTAATCTATATAAATATACTCATTTAACTTAAAAAAGAAAAAAACATTATGCAGATCAGACTTAGCCTTGATATGAAAAATATGCATTATCTTATTCATTAGACACACATACTAACTAGAATATGTTATTAAACTCCACAACTGAAGTAGTAATAACCAGTGAAACTATTTTAATCTACAGATATTCAACAATATAACAATTCTAGGCTGATAGCTACAATCAACCCATTTAAATCCAAACAAAATGGGTGTTTTTTTAAGTATCCTGCTGTTGAAAATGACAATGTTTATATTATATGACCAGAAAAAGTCTAAGATTCAGTGAATAAAGTCTCAGTTGGAAATATTAGAGATTAAATTTCAGATATAGCTTGAGCTTATGAAACTGAATCTGAGACTCCTCCATCAGGTGTTGAAAACTGAAAAACAAATGCTTATGTCATAAACATATGATAATAGTATTGTAGGAGAATTAATAATGGAAAAATGAACAAGTAAAATTTAGAAAAGACTGTATATCACAAATGTAATTCATAACAATACCATATATTCTAAACATCTGGGACTAATTTCAGTCGTCATGACCTTATATGACGGAATTTATATCTCAGCAAACTATGATCAGTCGCCTTTAGTGGAGTTTGTCCAAAATGTCAAACTCAAGAAATTCCCACTTTTTACAGACTTTGCATTACAATAAATAATAGCTATTAACAAAATAAAAAGTCACTGGAGACAAACTTTCCACAGAATTTTATAAAACATTTCACCAAATGCTAGCACCATATGTCTTTTTCTGTCACCATATTAACTGTTACTCAGTACTTTTCCAGAACATGTCTAAAATGACTATTTTCCCTAAAAATGAACACAAACCATCAACATTAAACAATTATTATTATTATTATTATTATTATTATTATTATGATTAACTGATCAGTACATATTTTAAGGTCATAACAAGTACAGTAAACTCATATATTCTTAAAGTTACACCTCGTGTGATCACACTCTCTATCAGCATGAATTTGTCCCTGAGAAACACTGTCTCACCTCCATCACTGCTTGTAATCAGTTATTGTACAGATTAACACTAAACAACTATATGCAAAGAATTATGACTTTTTGACCATTGCATATAAAATATGTTACCTTTTAACACTGAACTTATATTTACAATGTGGGAAAATTTCAAATCCAAAATAATTGATTAATGCTATTCAGACATTACTGAAAAATGCCAAAACATACATCATCATCAGTGAGCAAGAATCATTCCCCATTAGGCAATAAAATTGGGTCAGATGGGCAAGTATCTCACCAACTTCTCTTTTCTTGATGTAAATTCAATTCACCCTGAGCCAAATATCACAACATATTCATATTAAACCCAGATACATCACCAAATATTCATGAAAGTATTATATTTATGCAGACAGCATTTTTATTAATTATCAAAGCGAATAATGACTCACTAACCAAAGCCTTCTATCAACTACTCTGTCAATAAATAATACATAATTAAGACACAGAATCAATGCTGTCAAATTTTTGGTAATCAGAAAATGCCTTTTTTTAGATTTCCTTGCTTCCTGAGTAAGCCTTCTAAGTCTTGAACTAGATGCAGAGATTTTAGCCTTTTTTCCAAAAAGCTTTATTTTGTATCCCAATGAGCACTTTGCCAGATTTTAGTTAAAGATAAGTACTTCTCATGTTATCATAAACAGAAATCATGGCCAAGGCTGGGATGAGGTTACCAGTATCCTTGTTTTACAAATTAAAGCCAAATCTTATTGGTTGTTCAACTTGTGGAGCTGCAGCCAATTAAACGCTGACTACTAATCATGCCTTCCCCACCCCTGGCCATGATTTCTGTCTATATTAGAAATAAATGCTCATCTGATTCAAAGATCTGAAGAAGTGTTCTGATGGAATTGTTCATCTTGATACAAAATAAAGCTGTTTAAAAAAGCCAAAGATCACTGCGTCCATTTCCTGGCTTAGAAGGCTTACTCAGGAAGCAAGGAGAACTTATAATATCCCTACTTACTAAAAGCTTGAGCTGAGAACATTGACTTTTATTAACTATCATAGATTCCTGGAGATCTACACAGGATATTTTCAACTTAGTACACAAAATTCAATACATACTCAGCTATTGAGCTAACAAACTAAAGTCAAAACTTATACATTTGGTTCCTAACAATTTCACAAGCTCCACAGTACCAGAATAAGATGAAATCAACTACAAGGATATTGGCACAATGCAGATCTCTTTGAAACCCATTATAGGCATTTGATTTCCATTCTCAAATCCATCATCCTTCAGAACAAAAACATTTTCAGCTAGATATAGCCCCGCCAAACAGAGAAATTTCTATTACAACATATTTCTGGTATTTTCTTAAAATAATCTCTCCAAATTTGGAGTCTTTACCCTCATCATAAATATCTCTGAGCCAAAACAAAATGTTATCCCATTCATATCTTCCCATTATACAGTGAATATCCATTGTGAAACCCAAAGTCTGCATTTATTGTGAAAATGATGGTGCACCTTCTCTCTCTGTTCAACAGTATAAACTTTGTTGGTGGATATTTCAATCTAAGTAACATAGAAATGAAGCAATTCTAATAAATATTTTCATAAGAACTTATTGGTATCCTCTCAAATTCATAAAGTAAGTAAAACTCTAAGCACAACGTGTTGACATGATTGCACCACACATCTTCATTGATTCATTGCTGGTAGAACTACTCAGTAATTAAAACCTGGCTATCTTAAGTTCAGGGGTTTATAAATCACATTCTTCAAACAAAGATTGACTTTGCCATGGAACTGAATTTATTAACAGATGTTAGTGGTCTACATTATAGAGCAGCATTTTCTTATCCCATTGTTTGTGTTATGACCAAAAGATGCATCCTTTATGCATAGAATCAACCATATTACCAGTTCCCCATCAAAAGAATACACAATTATTCTTGACAATTAATCTAGAAGAATCAGTATCCATCTATCTATCTATCTATCTATCTATCTATCTATCTATCTATCTATCTTTCTTCCTTACTTAAGGTGTATACCTAAAAGACACAAAGTGCAAAGATTGATTCTCAGCTTTGAAAGGGAAATTGTCTAGGTTTAAAATGGCCCATAACAACAGCTAACCTAGTACTTACCTGTGAACCTATCTATATATTTCTGATCCAAAGGAAATAATTTATTTGGAAAGTACACACCCTCTCTATAATGCTCACATGTTGTGTTTAATCATTGTCATGTGGTCCTAGTAATTTGTAATCACATTTGAAATTTCAATAAAAAATGAAACCAGAACTCTTGTGACTATGCCCTTCTATTTGTAAAAGTTACACTGTACTACAATTTAACATTTTCTATGAGTATGACCCTTTGTCCACAAAAAGCATTGTATAACAGAATAATCATAAAAGTAAAGTGTTTATATTTGCTGGTAAAGATTCATTCTAAAACACTTTCACTTTACACTGGCCATTATAAAATAAGCCAAGCAAATGTTCCAACTGATTGTATTTCATACTTAAGTGAACCAATATCCTCCATATTTACACAAATGTGTGAAACTCATTGAATTAGTGTTCTGGTTCACACAATACTTTACACCTTCACTTCAATCAAATTAGTGACTTATGTATGCCCATGTTTTCACTCTATAAAGAAAAACTCCACCATCTGGTGAAATTCAATTTTTCCCAGAGTGTTTGCTTTATTATCATTGCTAAGGGAAGAAGACTCATATTTAGATAAGCTCCAAATGATATTTCAAGACCTTTTGAGGTGCATAACTACATTCTGTTGACTGTTTCCATGTGAAAGGAATTGAGAAAATATCCCAGAGATGGTTCCTCACTCTGTAATATCACTAAAAATCTATTTTTGATTTTCAGATTTTTAACTTCCACTTGTTTCCTTGGTATATACCTGGAAAGTCCCACCATTTTACCTATTCGGATATTTCACTCTTTCAGCTACTATGACATAGGCTGGGCAGGGATTCTATTCTTTTCACTGTTAGTCACAAGCAACAGTTTATCATGCTGAGACTCTTTCTAAAGTCAGTATAGTGCAATAAACATCTACAGGGAAACACTTTACCAAACAATTTGTTATTGGAGAAATGTTTATATACAGAATAAGGATGAATTATACTGCAGCCCTGTATACACAAACTGATAAATATTCTCATTTTGTCCAGTAAAGTGATTCTTTCATCCATGTAATTGTAAAATAAAACAGCATCACAAATGACATCTAGCTGTCATTTGCTTTATTGGCTCTTTGAACTGACAACTGTTAGCCACCAATGAATAACTGGAGGTGGCAACTTTCACAGCTAGCAATAGTATAGTGGGTCTAGAAATGTTTCAAGACTACAGTTTCATAGACTTTGAAAGCCTTGCTTTTTCACCTCTTTCAAATTGAAGAAATTCTAAGTATAACAAGAAAAGGCATTACCACCTTAAAATAAGTGCAGAAAAGGGTAACTCAGTCAAAAGGATTCACTGATGCACCACCCAAAAAGCCATTGACTCACCACACAATCACTGTAACTAAACAGAGATAAAACTCCTTAATAATATCTAGCCTGCCTCTGTCATATTGCAAGGACCAAAACTGCATTCCAGGAAAAGAAGAATAGAGTAGACTGAGAACAAAAACAAGCCAATTTGGCCATTTGGCGATATAACAAATTAAAATATAAGAAACACTTAGAGTGATTCTGATGCAGTAACAGTATGTAGAAGATCAAGACATAACTGGAAATACATATTTTTTAATTTCTACATTTGCATTTTCCTTAAAATCTTCATTATGCTTTTAACTAATTATTTGACATAGAAAATGCATAAAAGCATTCCATAATCTTATATATTAAATTATTGCATTTAGTCTAAAAGGCTTCTAGTAAATTAGCAATTTTAAAGCTTAACCAATAAAATGCTTTTCCAGGGATAGCAGTGAATGCATAGGAGTCCTTTATGTAAACTCCCACTCCTTCAGTACTAGATACCACATCATAAACATTTGTCCTGCTGCTTTCTCAGCCCCCATATTTATTTAATCCACACCACATTTTACGTAATTGCAACAAACACATTCAGTGTTTTATTATGAGCTACATGATCAGAATGCAAATTATGCAGAACCTTCACAGGATTTATTTTAGCAACATCTGGATGAGATTCATTAATGTTGTGTACCATGACGTAGTGCTAGTACGCATAAGAATAGTGCATCACAGCCCTTTGTGAGTCATAAAGACCGGTACATAACAGTAATAAGGCCATGTTCCCAGTCATGCTTCACTGTGAGCCACAGCACTCTACGCACAGAGCACAATCAAATGCCCTAACACAACTGTACATATTCCAGAAGTACTACAACTGTGTACAGACTAGTTTCTTCTGCATAATTCATGGAACATAACTGCATACTGACAATTGATATAATGCATCTAACTACACAGTTCCCCTTCCCTGCTGATGTGTTGCTCAGTCTACAGAGATAACAATAACATCAGTGCTTATGTAAAAGAAACAATTAAACAACTTCTACATGGTAGGAAAAAAATCCTAGCAAGCATGGAGTCCCTCTGTTGTAGGCAAATCTGCTACCATAGCAACACGTGCCTTGCTCCTCATAGTGATGCAGCTAATTTCTAGCCAATGGGAGTTCCCACAGCAACAGCTGTAAGTGTCTTTGTACAAAATCATGCATAATGTATGAAATAGATTTATGAATTACTGTGTGGCATAACAACAGAAAACAACAACAATGAACAATGACTATGTAAAGTATGTCAAACACAACATACTTACTCAGTAACTGTTCCCTGCTACATTGTGTTGATCTATCATAACATCTAGTAGTTTGATTCTTGGAGTATTTAGCATATGTTTTATCAGCACAAGTAATCATTTTGACAAAGTGTGATTGACAGTCACAAAGATATGAAATATTACTGGTTTAATCATGTTCAAACCACCATCATCTTCTTTTTTATTACAACACCCTTCCTTTTACATGATTCAGCCGAGACACAAGCACCTGTCTAAGGTGTTTTTTCTAATAATTCATTATCTGAAGCCTCTAGAATTAGAATCCTGCTACACCAGTACCTTCAATCAATATGAATGATTTAAATAAATATGTCTTTTTTCATAAAATATATCTAAAACATTATTCATGTATCCATTACCTGCTTTATAACCTTGAGACTACACCTCCATTGTTCCATATCAAATGCTTCCATTGAAATGCTATTCTCAATACCGTAACTTTTCCTTTATTTGTCACAATATTACCTGTTTTGTTCTTTTTACCAAAATCCTTGCTTGTGTTTTTACCTAGCTCCAAAAACTTCCTACTTCTTTGTAAAATATATCTATCATTGTAACCAGTCTTCCACAAAATGTCATTCTCAATCCATTGACTATTTCCTTATTAAAATGTTTCCTATGTTATTGTTTTGCCTAGAGCCTTTACCTTCATTTTCACTTAACTATAGACTAACCTTTCTAGATTCTTCTTTAATTGATGTCTGTTATACTAGTCATGTTTATTCATCCCCAGATACTAACACCAAACCATTTTTATAATATAAAATTTGTGAGGACTCGTTTAGAAATAACATATTTTTAATCAACTTTGCAATACTTTTAGCTAATATGATATTCATAGTTGCACTGAATGAAAATGTACTTAAAGGACAAACCCTCAGCACCCAGATTCTTGTCTGCAGCTACATGTAAAGTGATTAATTCTCTGGTTAATATTCTATGAAATAATGAATCATATGTTTGATAAAGTCAGAACTTACTAATAATATACTATTTGTAATATCTACTTATTTGATGTATTTCTTTATTCACCATAACAGCTCCTTTACTTCAACCCTGTGTCCTAAATGACCAACATCTGGAATAAACACTTTGTTATGTGTCATTAATAGTCCTTGCTGAACAATTATTGTCATCAATGTATAATGTATATTGAGTAAGTTAATATGTCTGTACTCCAGTTTATTTCTTAAGAAATTTTATAAAGTACATGCATTTATATTGTCCTTGTCTATTTTAGTCAACTATTCTGTAAGCACATTCCTTAAAAAATATAACTTACCATTCTTTGTGCTCCTCATACCACATGCCATCAGGACCAGGTACAGTTTATTTATTTGACATTTGTTTACTGGGGAAGTCCGCCTGGGTCTACAGAAGTGTTTTAAATAGAGGCCCGGGGAAATAAGCTCCAGGTACAGTAGGATACAAAACATTACAGGTTACACATGAGATACTATACAAAAAATAAAAACAGTTGATGACATATATTGTGTTACAAGATATACTATACATCTATAAAAACATTTATAAAAACTTCTTTCTTCTATTTATTAAAACAATTGAAGACACATATTGTGTTATAAGCAATACTACAAATCTATACAGTAATTGACATTTTAACAAAATATTGATGGCATAAGAGTTGATAAAATGGGAAAAATATTATGTAGATGTACTACAATTTGAGTCTCTTTTACTAAGTGTAAGATAATCTCGTTTAACTAGGGAGTATTACTAAAATTATCTTGTGGGGTCAGGAGGACAGTCATCTGACAGTAGGCTGTTGTAGTAGATGAAAATAAATATTGGTTCGAGTTGAGAAAATAGTAGGTGTACAGTTAATAATGTAGAAAAATAGTGAGAGAGTTAATAGACTTGAGGCATTACAGACTGAGCAGTAGCTTAAGGAGATGGTATAGAACAGAGAAGGTGTTTAGACAGACATTGGATGTTGCAGACTTTGTAGGAGTGAGATGAAATAATAGAAGAGGATGGGGCTAGTTTGGAAGAAGAGAAAGAGGTAAGGATTAGGCTGGATTTATACAGGTGCAGATGATTTTTTTAAGGAGACTTTAAAGTGGGTTAGGCCAGGGATAGACCTGGTAGTTAGGGGTAACAAATTCCATAGTTTGGAGACAGAGTATGAATATAGGCTGTGACCTGGTCTTTTTGAGTGTTTTGAGATAGCTGACAGATGTTTGTCTTCTGATCGTAGGGATCTATTTGGTATGTATGGTGTGACTAGATTGGCTAGGGCAGGCAGAAGGCTTGAAAATGGGGTCTATATTAGAACACTGAAGTTTCAAAACTTCGAGTGTTCTAATATCGAACCATATTAATCAAAAATTTAAAACATCGAACATGCAGAACAACAAATTTTTTCCTAGGGAAAAAATTTGCTGTTCCAAAACACGTACACACAACACAAGCACACCAAACAAACAGCATTCCACAGACATGCACCTAAACTCTTACACCTAACCCTACACTAAACTATACATACACCACTAACTATCCACTTACCTTAACCCAAACCCTAATCCTAATGTCCGTCACTATCGCACAGTCACCTCACCCATGCTCTAACCCTAACTCACCTACCCCGCCCTAATCCTCACGTCCACACAATCGCACACTTACCTGACCCGCTCTCTAACCCTAACTCACCTAACCTGCCCTAACCCTCACGTCCACACAATCGCACACTTACCTGAACCTGACCGATAACTTTCCACCACAGAGCTGAAAATGCCAAAGCAACAGAAATGGACAACCAAATTCTTTCCCTAGGAAAAAATTCAGTTTTCTGTTTCTTCAATATTTTGGGTCGATATTAGAACACTTGAAGTTTTGAAACTTCGGTGTTCTAATATCATTCATCATCATTTTCTTTCAGCTGTTCCCATTAGGGGTTGCCACAGTGGATCTTCTGTTTCCATTTCTTCCTGTCGTCTGCATCATGCTCTTTCACACCAACCGCCTGCATGTCCTCTCTCACCACATCCATAAACCTTATCTTAGGCCTTCCTCTTTTCCTCTTACCTGGCAGCTCCATCCTTAGCATCCTTTTCCCAATATACTCAGCATCCTTCCTCAGCACATGTCCAAACCAATGCAATCTTGCCTCTCTTGCTTTGTCTCCAAACTGTCCAACCTGAGCTGACCCTCTAATATACTGATTCCTAATCCTGTCCATCCTAGTCACACCCAGTGCAAATCTTAACATCTTTAACTCTGCCACATCCAGCTCTGACTCCTGCCTTTTGTCAATGCCACTGTCTCCAACCCATATAACATAGCTGGTCTCACTACCCTCTTGTAGACCTTCCCTTTCACTCTTACTGGTACCCGTCTGTCACAAATCACTCCTGACACTCTTCTCCACCCACTCCATCCTGCCTGTACTCTCTTCTTCACCTCTCTTCCACACTCACCATTACTCTGAGCTATTGACCCCAAGTATTTAAACTCATTCACCTTCGCCACCTCTACTCTTTGCATACGCACCATTCCTCTATCCTCCCTCTCATTTACACACATATATTCTGCTTTAGCCCTGCTGACCTTCATTCCTTTCTGCTCTAAAGCATATCTCCACATCTCCAGGGTCTCCTCAACCTGGTCCCTACTCTCACTACATATCACAATGTCATCTGCAAACATCATAGTCCACGGGGACTCCTGTCTGATCTCATCTGTCAACCTGTCCATCACCACTGCAAATAAGAAAGGGCTCAGAGCTGAACCTTGATGTAATCCCACCTCCATCTTAAACGTATCTGTCACTCCCACTGCAGTCCTCACCAATGTCACACTACCCTCGTACATATCCTGTACCACTCTTACATACTTCTCTCACACTCCCGACTTCCTCATACAATAACACAACACCTCTCTAGGCACCCTGTCATATGCTTTCTGTAAGTCCACAAAGACACAATGCAACTCCTTCTGACCTTCTCTGTATTTCTCTAACAACACTCTCAGAGCAAACATTGCATCTGTAGTGATCTTTCCTGGCAAGAAACCATACTGCTGATCGCTAATCATCATCTCCCTTCTTAACCTAGCTTCCACTACTCTTTCCCATAACTTCAAGCTGTGACTGATCAATTTTATCCCTCTGAAGTTACTGCAGCTCTGCACATCACCCTTAAGATAGGTACCAAAACATTTTTCTCCACTCCTCAGGCATCCCCTGACTTTCCAAAATGTCATTAAACAATCTGGTTAAAAATTCCACTGCCATTTCACCTAAGCACCTCCATGCTTCCACTGGTATGTCATTTGGGCCAACAGCCTTTCCATTCTTCATCCTCTTCATAGCTGACCTTACTTCCTCCTTGCTAATCTGTTTCACTTCCTGATTCACTATTCCCACATCATCCAACCTTCTTTCTCTCTCATTCTCTTCATTCATCAGCCCTTCAAAGTACTCTTTCCACCTACTCAACACACTTTCCTCACTTGTGAGTACGTTTCCCTCACTATCCTTTATCACACTTACCTGCTGCACATCTTTTCCAGCTCTGTCCCTCTGTCTAGCCAATTGGTACAGGTCCTTTTCTCCCTCTTTAGTATCTAATCTCTAATACAACTCTCCATATGCCTTATCCTTAGCCTTCACCAGCTCTCTCTTTGCCATGCGTCTCATCTCCTTATACTCATGTCTACTTTCTTCATCTCTTTGACAATCCCACTTCTTCTTCGCCATCCTCTTCCTCTGTATACTCTCCTGTACTTCCTCATTCCACCACCAGGTCTCCTTGTCCTCCTTCCTCTGTCCAGATGTCACACCAAGCACCTTTCTAGCAGTCTCCCTTACTAGCTCTGCTGTAGTTACCCAGCTATTCGGTAACTCTTTGCTTCCTCCCAGTGCCTGTCTTAACTCTTTCCTGAACTCCACCTCACAATCACCCTTTTCTAACTTCCACCATTTAATCCTTGGCACTGCTTTCACACTCCTCCTCCTCCTCTTCTTGATCACTGTCATCCTACAGACCACCAATCTATGCTGCTTAACTTCACTTTCCCCTGTTCGGTGTTCTAATATAGACCCTTGAAAATAAGGTTGTGCAAGGCAGATAGTTGAATAAAAACAAGTAGATTTGGGAGTTCAAGCAAGTTTAGTTCTAGTAGTGGTTTACAGTGATACAGTATGTGCGATATTTGGAGTTTGTGGAAAACTTTGCAACTTTGTTGTAGCATTGTTCCATCTTGGTCAGGGTAGAGGTTTGTAAGTTAGTTAGGCTGGTGGCATCATACAGAAGGGAGGGAAGTAGAAAGGTTGCCAGGGTAGCTTTGGTTGCAGTAAGGTAGCTTTGGTTGCAGTAGTTAAGAAGTGTTTATTTCTATATAAGAGTCCCAGTTTTTGATGAGTTTTCTTTATATTTTGTTGTATGTGGGCGTCAAAGTTAAATTTATTGTCAATGATTACTCCTCATAGTTTGGTTTCCTGCACTGTTTCTATGACAGTGTTATCAGATGCCTAAATGTTGGAATGATCAGTAACGGGAGTTTTTTTAGCATGGAGGAGTACTAGTTTAGTCTTCTTTGGATTAAGAAAGAGTTGAGTTTTTTTTAGCCAAGATTCAATGGCAGTAAATGACTTTTGAATGTTTGAGTGTAGTGCAGGTAGTAAATGAGCATTACAGATTATGGTGGAATCATCAGCATATTGAATGAGGGTTCCAGGAGGGGAGGAAGTGTGAAGGTTATTTGTGACAATGTTGAAAAGTATGGGACTCAGGATGCAGCCTTGAAGAACTCCAGTAGGGTTGTGGAGAAAGGGAGGGAGTTCATTGGACCATTTGATTGCTTGTTTCCAATCCTTGAGGTAACTCTGAAACCATTGTACTGTGTTATGGAAAAAACCTAAGTTAGACAGTGTGTTGAGTAGTAGGGGGTGAGAGACTGTATCAAAGGCCTTAGAATAGTCAAGGAATACTGAGGAAGTATAGCATCCTGCATCTCTAGCCTTAAGCACAGTGTCTGTAAAGGATAATAGGGCTGTGGATGTGCGATGGCTGGGTTGGAAACCATGTTGATTTTGGGTTAAAATTTTATTTTGAGAATAGATATTGCATTAACTGCTGGTAGATACATCATCTGAGAATTTTGGATATGGGTTATAAGATGGCTATAGGATGGAAATCAGATGGTTCAGTACAGTTGCCTCCTTTGTGGATGGGGATGATGTGAAATTGTTTCCATATGGTTGGCACTAGTGATTCAGACAGAGATCTATTTATAAGGATATTGATTGGGTAAGCAATCGAGTTGGCTGTAAGTTTATGGTAATGTGGTGGAAGATTATCAGCCAAGGTGGAACAGAGTTTTAGTTTATGTAGCAGTTTTTATGAGTAGGTATGGGCTGAAATAAGAATAGGGGTTGTTTGACATTGTGTTGATAAAGGTGGTTATTATTTGTATGGATAGAAGTAGGTGACAGGATAAGATTGGTGTCTAAGTAGATTGGGTTCTAGTGTTGGGGGTGCTAGGAAGTCTGCTATTGATTTTATGAAGTACTTGTTAAAGTTTTCATTTATTTGTGAAGGAGGGGCATTAGGTGATGGGATGTGGTCTCTATTTCTCCCAGGGTTAAGTGGAGTAGATATCGAGTGTCAAAATGTTTTGGGGTTGCTTTTAAGTTGGAGGTGAAGCTGGGAATAGTGTGATTTCTTATCTTTGTTTATTAATTTTGTCACTTTGTTACATAGTGTTTTGAAGTTGATGTGACTGTATTCATTTTTGTTAAGTTTCCAGGTTTCCCAGGCTAGGCCTCTTTGTTTCATCAAATTTACATTCCTTGGTGAGCCATGGGGCATTGTTCTTTTTGATTCTTTTCATATGAGTGGGGGCCAGGGTATTAAGTATGCGTAGGAAGGTGTTATTAAAGTGTAGTACAGAATCAGTAAAGGGTAGTAGTTTAAGGTGAGTCCAGTTTATTTCTTGTGGGAGATTGTTGAATTTTTGCTGTCAAAAGTTAGTTGTGATCTAACTGATTTTAGAGTGTGTACTCTTGCTGTTGGGAATTGGTTCCAGAGGCATAAGCTGGTAGATGATTACTCAGGGAGATGGACAGTGTGCCGGAAGGCGGAAATATGGAAGGATGGGATACTAGGATCCAGTCTAGGGTTGATTGACAGGTTAAGATACTATTTAAAGGGGAGCTGGAAGCAATGGTCTACCAAGCTATATTTACATCTCCTAAGATGATTGTTATTTTCACTTAACTATTTTATTTTCACATTGTCTCATATAACGCTTTCAGACTCTTTTTTTAATAACATGTTTGTCTTTTGACCCATATGAACCAAATTTGCGCCTTTTCATTCCTTTCTATACTGTTTTTGTAAAACTAATAGTGCTTCTATTTGTCTTTTATTATCAGTAAGTCATTAGCATACAAACTTTTATATAATTCTTTTCTTATTGCATCTCTCCCATCACTTTTTTATAACGTCCGTTTTATGAAATAAAATTTGTTTATTTTTATATGCTTCCCACCATCTCAACTAAGATGTGTAAAATGGATTCACATCTATATCTCTGCCATAGCTTATTAAATATCATACCTTATTAAATAAAAATGTTGAATCTTTGTAAAATAAAATACAGCTAATTTAGAATATCCTGCATGTTTTCCGTTTAATCATTTTACATGATAAGAACGTTCAATAGCAATCTTAATATGCACTTAATGACTTTAACATCATGAGAAGAAAATATAAAATCATTTTCTGCAGATATGTTTCCAGTTCCATGAATGTTATAATATGTTGGCACAACCTCTGACACTATAGATTGCAGTGTAATAATTTCCTTTACTATTTTCAGTTTTCTTATGTTTTCTTAAATCATGATTGAAGTCCCTCACTGATGCATTCCTGATTTTTTTATTAGATAACCACCATTTCAGATATGTTGATATATTACATCAATGCTTACATTTAACAGGAAAATACTAGAAATTATTTGCTTCCCCTATAAGATCATGATTTACAATATGCTGAGTAACTAAAAGTTTCCCTAAACACAAATGCCCCAAATACCATAATGCTGAAAATATTTGTACAGGAGACTGAGAACCCTACACCCCCCTCACATCCTGAATGTATATCTATACCAACTCCACTGTAACACAAACCTGAACAAGTGAGGCATTCCCCAAAATAAAAGTATCACTGCTTACATACACTTAGGTATGATGCCAATAGTGATTTTGTATGAAAAACAGCTATCAGCATTTTGTTACTTAGCATCTTGTGGTTTGGGTACTTGATACTCAAGCAGTTTGATCTCCGTTACCTGTGGGAGTACCATCTCTTCTATACACAGCCTACCTTTTGTCACCCGAAATTATAATTTTAATCATAATCCTGCCTTCTTCATATACAGCCAGTACAACTCCATAACGTTCTACTATTACTGCAGAATAAGAGTCTTACCAAAAGAATAGACTCACTACCCTCCTTTCAGTCCCAATCACTTATTTCTTTCAACTTTACTTTACTAAGACCCTGAGTACACACCGCATTAACCTGATGTTTACTTTAACCTATGATAGCATAGCCTAGCCTTTCTAAACCGTTACATACCATTAATACTTACTGCAAGAAGTTTCTTCCCTTTTTCTTATAGTGAAAATCAGTTTCTATATTGTCCTCAAAACTTTTCAGAACTGAAAATCTTCCACTTGCGTTCTTTTTCCTCTTTTTGTCAATTATCTTTATCTTCCCCTTATTCCTTCTCTTTCTTACACTCAAGGGACAAAGTTACATTTTGTTCCCATTCTTCATGCGTACAATCAGGCCAGAAATTACACTCTTATTTTTACTTAGTGGAAACATGCTTACATTGCTATGAAACATTTATTTATTTATTGACATTTGATTACCAGAAAGGTCTGACTGAGTAGGAGCCCATTTTCAGTGGAGGCCCAAGCAGAAAAGCTCCAAAGTATTATAAAACATTTTAAGAACAATGATTTGGGTCTTTATTCAGCCATCGAAAGGAACTTCCATCGAACAGCAGAACATCGAAGCTTATCTATCGAATGTTCGTTCAGCAAATGTTCATTTCATCAGTGAGGAAAGTAACTGGTTGGCCACCACTTCCCTGTATGCTCCTCCTCAGTATTTCAAACCCACTCAGGTGGGGGGCTTCACCTCACACACCCACCTAACTATATATACCAAGTCCAAGACCACATTTCAGTGGGAGAAAAGGGCAGACAGAGAAGTGGTAGCCAACTAGTTACTTGCCCAACCGATGAAATGAACATTTGCGGAATGAACATTTGATGGATAGAGTTCAATGTTCATCCATTTGATGGAAGTTCCATTCAATGGCTGAAAATAGACCCCAATAATTTTACAGTCTTCAAAAACAATACAACACATCTGCAGTTTAAATAATTATACCAAATTAAACTTACTTTGAATACATTGGTTAAGAATAGATGCAAGTTATATGACAATGATTTAATATTTAGAGAATTTATTATCCAGTTTATAGGGAAATTAAATGTATGTTAGTATAATGCAAACAGGAATTGCATTGTAAAATGAGAAGAAAAACTAGTGTGTGGTATATTTAGAGAGAAAGACAAGGAATAGAAATTGATTGAAAAAAAGAAGTGAGTGAAGAAGGGAAAGAAAGGAGGTGTAAGGTGGTACTTGTTCACATTTAGGGATATAGCTTATCTTGGTGTTGAGCAAGAATACAGCCAGATTTAGGTCTTTTCAGAATGATTTTGAAAGATGGGAGGGAAGATATTGACCTGATGGATACAGTTAAGGAGTTCCAGGCTTTAGTAACATGGTATAAATACAGACAATGCCCAGCAGGTTTCCTAGGTTTGTGAACAGACAGAGGTTTTTGGTCAATGGCTGACTGGGAACATAGTTGTGTAGAATGTTTTTTAGTGCTGGACAAGCAGACGGGTGCTGGATAATTTTGTAGGTGGTAAGAAGCTGTGTATATATTACTTTATGGTGTAGTTTTAACCAGTTTAGGATTTTTGTGCTATACAGTAGTGGGTTCTGAAAGGGAATTTGCTGCGCATTTATTATAGCATTGATCAAGTTATGATTTTTGTGATGCCTGGCGGTTAGTAAATGTGGGATTGCCTTAAAGAACTGTGGGGAGAAGATAAGTAGTGGCAAGTGTAGTTTTAGCTGCAGTGATGAGAAAGCTTTTGGCTCTGTAAAGCATTCCCTAGTTTTTGATTAGTTGTTCTTTTGCAATTTTGTATATGCAGGTCAAATTTAAGATTATCATCCACTATCATCCCTAATAATTTGCTATGAGAAATTACTTGAATGGTTATATTATCAAGAGAGAGAGAAGACTTTTCATGTGAGAGGGTTTTGGGGGAAGAAATTAGTAGTTTGTTTTTTGGGGGTTGAGCATAAGTTGTGAGTTACAAAGCAATGATTCTGGGGCTGTTAAAGCTTCCTGTCTAATTTTTTTAGTGGTGCACCATGTTGTCACATGTGCAAATGAGTGTAGAGTCATCTGACTACTGTATTAGGGAAGCCTGTTGTGTGGGTGTGTGGAGGGTGTTGGTTAGAATGTTAAAGAGGAGAGAACCAAGGCTAGAGCCTTGAGTTATATCAGTTGTGACTGGGAGGTATGGAGAGAGGGCAGAGTGCCATTTTACTGACTGATATCTATTAAACAGGTAGCTTTTGAACCATAGAAGGGTGAGCTAAGTGAGACCTACTGAAAACATTTGAAGAAGTTTGCTGTAACAAGCTGTGTCAAAGACTTTAGAAAAGTCTAGAAATAAGGAGGAGACTATTTTGCCATTATCTCTAGCTTTACTGACATAATCTATATGGATTAGAAGTGCATACACCTTTCATGTATTTTGGAGATGGGGTATATGATTGGTATTGGTCTAAAGTTAGTTATATCTATTCAATATCCTTCAATATCCTGCTTTGTGCAGAAGGATAATGTGTGATTTTTTTCCAGAGAGACAGACCATGAGATTCCTCAACTGATCTATTTATGCTATTCATTTCTTTTTTAAGGTACTCAATTGGAAGGGCATCACCAGAAGCAGACCATGGTCTGACTTTGTTTAATAGGAGTTTTATACAGGATGCGGGCACAGGTTTGAAAGTGAAGGTGGATGTGGTGACATGTAATTGTTGTGCATAGTTGGGATTAGATAGTGAGGAATTCTTGGTTACAGATGCTATACTATCGATGAAATAAGAGTCAAATTGTATTGTGGTTTTCAGTGGTGAGTTATT
Source organism: Protopterus annectens (assembly GCF_019279795.1). Taxonomy (NCBI): domain Eukaryota; kingdom Metazoa; phylum Chordata; order Ceratodontiformes; family Protopteridae; genus Protopterus; species Protopterus annectens. Next base: position 72,345,441 of record NC_056725.1, read on the forward strand.
AGGAAGGGGTTAACATTTTGGCCAGGATGCAAGATTTTTTAATGGTTTTCCAAAACATTTTAGGGTTACATTTACTATTTTCTGAAAGTTAATATAGTGTAGTTTTTTTTTTTTCGTCTTCGATTATTTGCTTTTTAGTAAGAATACAAAGCATTCTGAAGTTTTTAAGATGTTGTGTTGTTTTATGTTTTGCAATTCTTTCCATGATTTTTCTCTATCCCACATTGGCATTCTACTCTTTTTGGATAGCCAAATGCATTATTTATTTTTAGTGTCTTCCTTCTAGGAGGTGGAAGGCTTTTAGGATATTCAGGAAAATTCTACTGAGTTAATTTACAGCATTATCTAAGGGAGCAATTTTTAGGAAGTTCCAGTTAATAGATGATTAGGAAAGTAATTACTATTTCTAGGTTAAACTTAGAAAAGTTTAATGTTGTTTTATAAAAATGCTGCTTAAGTGGATGTGTGAGATGTCTGGTTGTATGGACTGGGAAATGACTACTGATATAGTCTGATATTGTATGTGAGGTGGTTTATTTGCTAGGGTTTGATACTTGGATCCAGTCTAATAGAGAATTTTATATCTTGCTATAATGTGTGGGGCTATCAATTAGTCATGTGAAACCATAAATGTTCATCCTAGAAGAAGGGGAATTAGAATTTATGTCCAACCAAGTAACATTCACATCCCCTAGTAATATTTTTTCTTGTGGAGTTGTTATAGTTATCCAATGTAGGATATCTGCCAGTACAGCTGCTTTTTTTATTTTTTATTTATTTATTTTGCAAGAGAGATACAAAGAACAATAATACATATTTGTTTATAAACGGTTCATTTTCAGAAAAGTAATAAGAAGCTCTGCTGAACTGAATTTTTGTATTGGCTTGTTGTAAAGGGAAATTAATTAGTTGTTGGGAAATATTAAAGCATTATATGGTCATTACAGAGGATATTATACCTAGGAGGTATAATTTTGGAGTTATTTATGCCATGTTTAAGCTAAGTTCCAGTTACTATGAGAATATCAGGGTTATGTTTAGTAATCCAGGCATGTAGTTCAGCAGTTTTACTTCTTATGCTTCCAACATTTATGGCAGCAAAAATTAGATTGTTGGGGTTGAGGGTTGACCATTGAGGGGTCAAAGTAGTGTATGGAAGAGAATTGTATTGGTATTTGTTGTGATAGGTGGGGCCAGGATTATGGTGAATGTCTTCTCCAAAAAGGATTTTATTATATTAAGGAATTACTGATACTTGTTTTTAGAGAGTATTTTCCCACTTAATTTTGTTTTGGTTTGAGTTGAAATGGAGTTAATCAGTCTATATTTACAATAAAGGTGAGGGGCATTATCAAAAAGGTTTGGTGTGATGTGCGGAGAGTGAAAGGAGAAAGTATGGATAGGTAGTTGGGACAGAGTTTGAGATATTGAAAGCTATTATAGAATCATGGTAGGATAAGAGATGGCCCATCGGGGAGAACAATAGATGATAGGCTGAGGAGTATCATGATTATGTTAAAAGATCTGTATTTTATTGATAGCAGATAGTGGGGAATCAAGAAGAAAAAATGTTGAAGGCAGTAGGATATTTGGTAATGGTGGAGTCTGGAAGCTGGTAGAGTGTAGATAGGAAAAATTATTTTCTATGAAGGACAAGAGTTAGGTTGTCCTGGTATATTCTCTGGAATGTAAGGCATAGAGGGGTTTAATAGCCTAGAGTAAGAGGATGTAGTTAAAATAGGAAGATGTGAGGGGTTATTTGGGAAAAGTAGGAGATACAATATAGAATAGATAGGTACTGTTAGGGAAGGGTGTGAGTATGAATGGATATAGTGCAAAGCAGTGTGAGAGGGAGAAAGTTGGAAATGGTGCTAAAAGATTAAATGGAAGTTGGGAATTAGGTAAATAGAAACATGGTGGCTTGTATGACAGTACTCAAGTTGACTAGGGAGGGTTAGGTACAAGAGTGACAAATGAGATGTGTATGTGAGAAGTATAATAGAGGAGTAATAGGGGATGGATGGGTAGGAGGGAATTTGGGGTAGGGTAGCAGCCTTTGCACCTTCAGGTCAAATTATAACTGAGAGTAATCAGTTTATAGCCGTACAAAGTAAATAACAAAGATGCACAAACTAGAACAGGTTTTCTTTCATTTCCTGAATGCAGAAACCTGGCAGCCCTGGAGAATAAGTAACTGTCATATATCTATTGGTCAGGAGAAAGGACCATGGCCAACCTAATAAGTGGTTCCTAGAGTGAAAAGAATACTCTTTTGGAAGGAGTGGGTGATTTTGCAGCCACTTTCCAGCACAAGGTAGGCATGCATGTATTTGACTAGTTGAAGTTAATATGTAGCAAGGTTCTTTATGGAAAATTTGGTTACATTGTACAATGACAAAATTCTCACTGAAAACTTTGGGAAGTATGGTCATGTAGCAGAGTTCGTGCAGTATCAGAGTCAGATTTAGTGACAACAGGCTATTGTACAATAACAAAATTTTCAGTGAAAACTTCTGGGAGATGTGTCTTGTGGCAGAGCTCCTGCAGTATCAAGGTCAGATATAATGATCACATGCTACCTGCACAAAGACAAAATTCTCAGTGAAATCTTTCGAAAATTGAATTCCTCCTCATAAAGTGCATACTCTGGTCTTATAATTCTTATACAGCCCTCAAACTTCTTGTACCCACATAATTTTAGTGGTTGGCCTCTAGAGTATAAAGTTCATTTATACGTTTTATTCATTAAGATTGCCAAAATGGACATACTGGATTTCAACTACATACAACTCAGAAAAAAGAAATCTCCCAATCCCTATTCCATATTGTATATAGATTACTTAGTTTTAGTGTTTTAGTGTTTGTCAATATCTTTACACATTTTTTTCTCAGCATTTCTAATATCTAATTCAATAATGTCCATATCTCAATAAAACAACTGAATACCTTTTTAACAGAAGAACTCAGGAATGTTCATATAGGACCACAGAACAGTGGACCTTTTAAGTTCAAATTTTTAAAAGTATATACCATCCTCAGCAGACTCAAAAATGTCTGTAAAATGTTATTTCTCAAAATTCAATATAAGACATATTCATTTTAACAATTGTAGCCATATATAATGCCTATTAAAAATATTATGTTTAGTCTTGTGTGTTAATCTTACTGTATTCTTCCTTGCTCTAGATTGAAGACACTCAGAGGAATATGTTGTCCATGTTCTAGATCTTTATTAATCATCACAAGCTAAATAATAGCATCATCAAAACAAAATAAAGAGGCTTATTGCATCTGCCTGCCACCTGGCATTCACTTTCCATCCCTGTTCATGTTTATGGTCTGCACAGGTATGCTGGAGCATGTTACCTCACCTTTGACTGGATTGCAACATTCTAAAGTGTTCTAAAGTACTAGATATGCCTCCACAGCTTCTTTGTCTCAGAATATGCTTCACAATGTCAGATCAGGATATAGTAGCTAGTGATTTTACTACTGCACTAGTGCAGAAAAAACAAGTAGCTGCCAAACCATTGGTGCAGTTGTCAAACAGTGTTTTGCATACCACCTTCATGCAAATGTACCTTCCAAACTTCAGAATCACCCTCCATATCCTAAAACACAACCACTGTATCCAATTCTACCTGTGATCAGCCCTTTGGCACCTATTGACAGAAACCACATTTGGTATCTCCCTCAGCACATTATAGCCTGACACTTGCCATTCTTCCCCTCTTCCAAATCAAATAGGAAATAGACAGAATCAGTGAAGCCCTTTCCCATGTGTCCTGGTCACACTATCACTACTCCGTATGAATACCATTTCAAATGTTCCATGAAAATATCCCATGCTTGTTGAAAATAATCCAGTTAACAAAACAAATCATGATTTAGCTAGACAAGCAGTGTAGTTAAAACATTCATGTACTCCTAGTTTGACAAGACAACACCTTATTTTATATTCTGCCATTTTCATGTTGTTAAAGCAGACTTTAGTATATTTATCTAATAAACATACCAAGGCTTCAAACCTGTTATTGCCATTATGTCTTCTGTGGCTGAAAAAAAACCCTCCAATTATTATTTATAATGTCCATGATAAAATGTGTACCTGTACAAAATGCCAAAAAAACAAGGTCTGGACAGAAGTGGATCTAAATGAAAGGACATATCCCTAAATGTTCTGTCATTAAATATGGTTTCACTTGGGAACACTACAATTCGTCTTATAACATTCTGTTTACAATTTTTAAGTGTCCTATTTAATCAGAGTTTTGTACTGATAATGCCTCATTGTGTCTTCTGTTACTTTTTTCGCATTATGTTTAATACAATTCCATTACTTCTACTATAAGAGATCATAACAAAATTCCTTACATTTCAAGTTCTTCAAAGCTGCCTCTTACATCTGAAGTAAAGGGTCCACTCAAAGCATGCATTTTTTGCAAGGGGGTAATCCCCAAGCACCTCCTACATTGCCTAAATTTAGGTATACCAACTCTATGGAGAAGTCCCCAAAACAGTGCACACTGGTTTAGAGCTATCACTTATCACACAGCAATGGAGAAAAAGAAAAAACAGTGACTCACTGCTGACACTAACATGGAAACCATGAATATATGTATGTAGCATTGTAGACTGGAGCAATGATTTCCTATTTAAAACACCACTCACTGAGTTGTAGCTCACTCACTTGTGTGCCATGAGGACTAAAATCAATAAATGGTAACGATGACAGGAAATCTCCCAACACTTTAGAAATTGATGTGGAACTATTAGAGCTCTTACAAAAAGGGTACATCTCAGATAAAGAGTTTGAATGCATGGCTGCAGACCGCCCCATTTGAGGAAGATTTGTGGGCTCCCCAAAACCCAAAAAAGTGCAACCAACCCTCCCTTTAGACCCATTTTGTCATCCAAACATGCAAAAACTGAATTAATTTCAGATTTCTTAGACACCAAACTCAATCCTCTAGTACAGCCATCTGAGTTTTTCTCAAAGACTCCTGGGGATTTCTAGACCTTTTGCATTAATACCCAGTAACTAATATGGATAAAGACCTGGTTACCTTGGATGTTTTGTGTATACCAACATCCCCCACCAGGAAGGGATTACCCTTACCAGCAATTAATTAAGGAAGAACACCAAATGGAATAGGAGGACCATACACTCCATCTGCAACCCAGTCAAGATAGTACTCCACAATACCTTTTTTACCTTTGATGGCAAAATCATCCACCAACAAAAAGGTGTTGCCGTGGGGGCCAAAATGACACCTGAATATGCCAACTTGGTCCTAGCCAGTTGGGAAAGTGACGTCCTGAAAAATGTAAGAGGATTTAAGAAGATCGATCTATATAAATGTTATATAGATGACATCTTCTTCATCTGGCAGGGGACAGACCAGGAGGTCACAGAATTCATCCAGGACCTTAAGGCCTCCATCCCTTTCTTTGATTTTACCCTTTCTGGTGTGGGCAGCCAAGTAGACTTCCTGGATGTCTCCCTCACACTGGACTGTGAGCAGTTAAAATTCAAGTCCAATATCCACTGAAAAAGTTCCTTCAGGAACAACTATCTAGACTTCAGCAGTCAGCACCCCAGATTCATGAAAAAGAACATTCTCAGAAGGCAATTCATCAGACTTAATAGGCTAATTAATGAAGAGCCCCAGTTCCAAGTAGAATGTCAGATCCTAAAACAACTTTTTACAGAGAGACAGTACACTCCCAGCCTGATCCAAGACCAAATTCTCACTCTCATACCCTGAGATGTTCACACTCCCCATTCTTAAGGCAGGTTTCACACCCAAACCTAAAGGGTAACAAGACTTCACCCCCAGGGTCCACCTTCCCATCTCTATGGACAATACAGAAGTTAGGTCGATTATCTCAAAAAACTGGGACAGCCTCTCAGTGAACCCAGACCTTATATCCACTCTGGGAACCCAGCCAAGCTTCTGTTATGAGAGGACTCACAACCTCAAATCCCAGTTTGAAACTGAACACTCAAATAAGGACATAAACCCCCAACACCTAGAATCCCACCCCTGCCACAATTGCAATTATTGTAATGCGATCCAGACTGGAGACAGAATTCACATCCAAAGCAGGGATTACACCTATATGGCAAGAGACACCTTCAGCTGCCAGTCTCTTAAAGTAGTTTACCTAGCCCTATACAGCCCCTGCGGAGCTTTCTATGTGGGTCTTACCACAAGAAAACTGCAGCAACGCATTACAGTACACCTGGTAGTAATCAGGATCCGAGACAACAGTAATGCCTTAGCCAGACATTCTCTCGTTTGCAAGGGGTCCTTCTAATTTTTAGTGCTTGAACATTTGAAAATCTTTTTTTGAAGATTTTCTCACCATCCTTGAACTCAAACAGCTCAAATGGCAAATTCTCCCAGCAGCTGATACACCCCCAGACTCAACGGACACCTTAACATCCATTGTGCCCTTAAATGGAACTGATGATGTATCCATCACACCCCTCCTCTAAGGGAAGCCCTGACCCCAGATATTACCTCACAGGAATCTCCCACAATTACACACCAGCTGAATATATGCCCCTTTACAAAAACACTATTCCCAAAGTATTCGCCTTCCTTTCCCCCTCTTTCTGAAGAAGTCTGCAGTGGGCAGATGAAAGTGGTCAGGTTATTAGAAGGTTTAAATTATTAAGCAGTGTCTAGACATAAGTTTTCACTTTTTTGTTTTTTTCTGGCACTTTTAAGTGGTAAACAAAGTAATCTATGTTTCAGTTCTGGTAGAAGATGATTTGTTTTCACTGTTCCATTGTAAGAGCATTCTTCTCGAAAAAGAAGATCTTTTTGGCTTAATAAACGGTATTGAATTCAAAAAACCCTAAGCTTCATTACTCATCTTTTTCCAGCACAAGTGAATGCACATCTACGGGATTTACAGATTGGCATCATCCCAACCAAGGTGGCTCCAATCACTCCAGGAAGGCTTTGTAAGTGTGTTGAATTTTCCCGTTCCTTCAAGTTCAAGTGGTTCTGTTATAAGTTGCTATATTTCTTTAGTCAGCCACCCATTAACTAACACTCTCACTCTATTATTTTGATATGCTCACAATTACACTATCCTAATTCTATTACCTATTCCATACTTCTATATAACATCCCACAAATCATCATGTCCTACTGTATTAAATAGCTAAACTTCAATAATAACAGGTATCCAACCATAAAAAATACACTGAGGCTCAAAACTGATAGTATTTAGCTTTTGTTCTTTATGCTTTTAAGAACTTCAACAGAATACAATGAAAACTTGGGTATGATGTTACATATAAGAAAAAATAAAATGTGAGCATATCGTAACCAATGGAATGCAAACAATGTTTATGTACAGTACCCATTAATGTTAATTCTAGTACTTTAAAATTGCCAATAAGCTTACAAATATTTACATATAATACATCATGCATGAATTACATAGCATGCATGAATAAATCAGCACCAAGAAGAAGTTGCCACTTAAGCTCTTTCAGTTCCAGAAAGACATCAGTATTTCCAAAAAAATTATCTATTTGTTCAAGAATAATAAACTTAAAAGAGCCATTATAAGTAGTGGAATGCTTTGCCAAAGCATTATTAGTGTTAGCAGTTCTAATGGCAGTCAAGTGTTCTTTGACTCTATCTGACAGTTTTCTTGATGTTTTTCCAACATAAAAGCAAGTGCAAGAAGAGCACACTGCAGCATATACTACTGAAACAGTATGACGATCAACGTGTCTTGGAAAGTTTATGATGTATTTTAGATGTTGAAAGGTGTATTGTGAACCAATAAGGATGTGAGGACATGTAACACAATTGTTACAGTTAAACATGCCTTTAATTTCAGTGGTATTAGTTATAGGTTCTAGCAAGAAATGTGAATCCCTATTTTCCAGGTGCATGCAAATAGATTTGGTCCTTTTAAAAGAAAAGGAAGGTGTAATACCAAAGACTTTGTGCATATGTTGAGAGTCAGATAATAATACCCAGTTATCAGTAATCACTTGTCTAATAAGTGCCATATCTCTTGAAATGGGTAGTAGAAAACTAAGAGACATGTCTGAATTCTTTTTTTTTTTTGTGTGTGTGTCCTTAAAACCATATTTAAGGATAGGTAAATATTTAGAATGTCTGAGAGATGCTATTTCAGCAAAAATATTGTCAATCAAAGATAGAGGATAGTCTCTGAGAAGAAACATGTTCTTTAACAAGTTCACTTGAACTTTAAATTCATCATCATGACTGGTTAACCTTGATATATGGATAAATTGTCCTTTGACTGAAATTTTTTTCATGAAAAATGGGTGTTGACTTGAAAAATGTAGGAAGTTATTTTTATATGTTTTCTTTCTGTAAACTGTTGAGCTAATGTCATCATTCTGTAATATTTCTATTTTAGTATCCAAGAAGTCAATGGACTGTCCATACTTAAAAAATAACTAAATTGAGGAAACCTAGATTAGTGTTCATGTCTGTAATAAAAGTGTGAAGGTTATTTATGTTGTCCTTCCATGTAAAAAAAATATCATCAATGTATCGTTTATACATTAATACAGAATTAAAGTTAGGTAAATGTGTAAGATTTTCTAGTTCCCAGGCACTGAGTACCAGCTTCGCAAAGGCTGGCGCTACCTTCCAACCCATTGCTACTCCCTTGATCTGTTTATAAATTTTACTGTTGAAGTAAAAGAAGTTGTTAAGAACTATATCTGCTAGTGTAGTGATAGTGTTAATTTTTTGATTAGAAAAGGAGGTATGTTTATTTAAGAACAGTTCTAGTAAGTGTAGTCCCTCTAGATGGGTAATATTTGTATACAACGGTTCTATGTCTAATGTGACTAAAGTACAATCTGACAATTCCATTTTCTTGTGAAATAACTCATTAAGGAAAGCCCATAAGTCCTTGAGATAATAGGTTGTGTTTTGTATCAGTGGATTTAAAATTTAATCTAAATATTCTGCAATTCTTTCAGTTTTTGTCTTTTTGTTAGATATTATATGCCTGACTGGTGGATCTTCCTAGTTTTTATGAACTTATGTATTCCAAATAACCTACCCAAATTAGGAGAATCTACATACATAAAGTAAATGCCTTGCAGACATCACATACCATAAGTTTCACATCCTCTATTTTACTTATATCATACACAATTTCTCTTACAGCCAGTAACATTCTTGACATCCCTTCACTTTTATACCATATATATTTTCTTCCATGATATCGCTCATCCATTCTTCTCTTTATTATTTTCATGAACATTTTATTATCTGAGTTTTTAGTGTGATGGGTCTCCAATTTTTTATTTTCTTCTTCTCATCTTTCTTCCATGTAAATTTTAATATCCCACTATGTAGCTCTTCATAAACAAACCCTTCCTTCGATCAGTATACATTTGAAATATTGGTACCCGCAAGATCAAGTCCCAAAACACAGAGACTGAATGGCCAAATGATTGGACTTAACAAGTCAGAGATGCCATTTCTTGGAATATTCGCTTTTCTCTGAGAGATGACAATCACAGAGTTGAGATATATAAGTTTGGTGGGTGTGGGGTGCTTGCCTCCCACAAGGGGAGTACAAGGGGGGCTTGCCCCCTGCAAAAAGAAGTTTAAATGACAAGAGCAATTTTTTTAGATTCTCTCTTCTCCATGTTTTCTGTCCTTTTTTTTTTTGCTTTTCGGAACTCAGCATTTTGAGTGCAGACATTTCATTAGGGAGCCACTGCAACCATTCATTCAGTACATTTATAAATATATTACCTTTGCTAATCCATTCATTTCTTTACATTCCATATCCTATACTATTTGGGTTTGATACTGAATCAACCTTACTTTCGTAAGTATGTCATCCAATTTACTATTTGTAATTTCTTTTTCAAATTCTTCCTTAACTCATTCTGGAATTTAGTAGTGCGACCAGTGATACCAATAAACACTCTCCAATGAGGATATAGAACCAATTGGAAAAATAAGATTTCCACAAAGTCAGTCAGCGAAGTAAAAATCCACGTAGTTTATTCCACTTGTTAAAATCAGCACAATGAACAAGAAAAATTGTTGTGAGTTAAGCGCTTTCCCCTAGGTTCAATCCCAGGCTTCATCAGAACAAAAATCCAAAAAGCCATTGGTGAGCTTAAATACCACTTCCTCCATCATGTGACGTATCGTAATCACAATTCTGTAACTTAAAATTAAACATGAAATGTTCCTGTGTGAATAGGCGCAATTCAAACTTTATGACCTTACATTCAAAACCGCTTGTTAAATTAAACACATTTGGGTAGTCCAAAAATGAAATGAAAATGAAAATAAGAATAAAAAACCAAGGAGTTTATGAAACAATTATTATTAAGCCTATGTGCCCTAATTCTTAAAAAATGTGTATTGTAAAATATCACCAAGAATTAATTCATAATTAAAATGGATCAAGAGTACCAAAAACAAAAATACTTTGTATGTACCTGTAATCTCGCTGCTCTCATTCTCAATACACTACCAATGTTGATATGGTCATTTAAACCGGGGGTCTTCCCTGCGTCAAGTTTTAATTGCCAAAACAGTTCATGATATTCTAATTTGGTCTCCCAACATCCACCCCTAGGGTCCACCTCCACTTGTTCTAGAACAAAAAACTTTAAATTCATATTGGGACATCCAAGGGAATGTTTAAAGAAAGCATTAGATTGTCTTTCTGTTTTACCAATGTAAAAACTAAAACATAGGGTACACCATCCTAAATACACAACCCTAAAAGATTTGCAATTAAAATATCCCTGGGCTTTAAGATGAATCTTTCTAGAGGGAATAAAGATAGAAGTGTGGGATGTGCCACCAATGTTCCTATATGGTGGACACTCCTTCTATCTTTATTCCCTCTAGAAAGATTCATCTTAAAGCCCAGGGATATTTTAATTGCAAATGTTTTAGTTTTTACATTGGTAAAACAGAAAGACAATTGGGTAGAAGGGTATACGAACACCTTTATGATGTGAGAACTAGGAAGGAGTCTAATGCTTTCTTTAAACATTCCCTTGGATGTCCCAATATGAATATAAAGTTTTTTGTTCTAGAACAGGTGGAGGTGGACCCTAGGGGTGGATGTTGGGAGACCAAATTAGAATATTGTGAACTGTTTTGGCAATTAAAACTTGACGCAGGGAAGACCCCCGGTTTAAATGACCATATCAACATTGGTAGTGTATTGAAAATGAGAGCAGTGAGATTATAGGTACATACAAAGTATTTTTGTTTTTGGTACTCTTGATCCATTTTAATTATGAATTAATTCTTGGTGATATTTTACAATACACATTTTTAAGAATTAGGCACATAGGCTTAATAATAATTGTTTCATAAACTCCTTGTTTTTATTCTTATTTTCATTTTCATTTCATTTTGGACTACCCAAATGTTTTTTAATTTAACAAGCTTTTGAATGTAAGGTCATAAAGTTTGAATTGCCTATTCACACAGGAACATTTCATGTTTAGTCACATGATGGAAGCTCACCAATGGCTTTTGAATTTTGTTCTGATGAAGCCTGGGATTGAACCTAGGGGAAAGCGCTTAACTCACAACAATTTTTCTTGTTCATTGGGCTGATTTTAACAAGTGGAATAAACTATGTGGATTTTACTTGAGACTGACTTTTAAAAATCTTATTTCCAATTGGTTCTATATCCTCATTGGAGAGTGTTTATTGGTATCACTGGTCGCACTACTGGTTTTTGCTTTTTGTGTGATTTTTGGTTTTCTTCGATATGGCTGATGAGCAGGGTACCGACAACTCTGATGGAATTCCTTCGTTACTTAGAGACAGTGCAGCAAAGGATTGTGTGGACAACACTCCTGTCACGAGGAGTGAATTTAACAAAGTAATAGCTTTGTTAACTGATTTGAACAATCGTTTATCTAACAGGGACACAGAAACTGTTGCCAGTATCCCTGGTAACCAACAACATTACAACGAGATCAGTTCAACGGAAGTGATGGAGATTAACAGACCTGCTTCCTCCTCCATGATGACTGGATCTGATACGAACACTACTACTATTTTTAAAGAAAGTACAGGGTCGGGGAGGATTAACGGAGCTTGGACAATGACAGCCAACTCAAATTATGGTCCGGTGCCGAATTTTGAGACTTGGACTAACAAAAAGTTTAACTTTTTGGAAGGTACTGACTTTAATAACCTGAACGCAAAGTTCGAAGACTGTTTTAAGATTTTTAAAAATAAGATGCATTCTTTTAAAATGAACCAGTTAAAAATTGATTATTTGAAGCATTGTGTTAAAGTCAACAGAGTGCCTAAGGGGTTACATTTTTTTAAATACCCCAACAATGTGATACCAGATAGTCCACTACACCAACAGTTGTGGGAAGTATTTAACAGGGCAGGGATTGAGGTTTTGAACCTAATGATTAAAGAATATGAAGGTAAAAGTGACGGTTTGTTGAAGGAATTAGACGATTTGAAACACAAGCTAAATATTGACTATTTAATTGAAAAAGAAAGAAATCAATATGAAAATGTGTTCAATGAAGTGGATGTTTATTGTAATAAAATTTTAGACAGAAAAATTAGGAATTTGGAGAGGGATTTACGTGAATATCAGGAAGGTAGGGCATACCCGTTACCCAATTTTACACCACGGACTAATTTTTACGACAATGTGTTCCCTGTGGAAGGGGCTGACAATTTTAATACGAACAGACCTAACGATTTTATTCAAGAAGCTCAGGGTCCAAGAAGAAGTGAAAGACTGGCGGAGAAAGGGAGGAATGGTTCCACTCAGGATTTTTATTTTCAGAGAGGAGGGAAGGGGCGGGGAGGGAGGGGGAGAAGGAATTATTTTCCAGGGAGAACTTGGAATCATTAAATGAATCATGTTTACTAGTTGAAGACGAAAGTAGGGACAATGAACATCCCCCTGATTCCGAACAAGCCTTTGAGACATCTGTGATTTGTAAGTTAGGCAATTTTAATATTTTTAATTTTACAGAACTTTCAATTACTGAAGCTTTTATTGAACGTTTTACAAAAGGGTTTCATTACGTACCCTCTAGGGCAGGGAGCTCTGTTAACACAATTATTGACTTAAAAATGTTTTTGAGACAATTAAATTTCAATATCATATTCAAAGGTCAGGTACAAACAAACAATGAATTGGTTAGAAAGAGTACTTTTAACCCGTCCAGTCACCCTTCTTTGAGAATTTTTGAGGAACTGGTGGAAAAAGAAATTAGAACTAGTGGAAACACTAATAGGACCATTAGCAAACATAATGATTTCTCAGTGGATGATTATGCCATATTAGACCTTTTGAAATCACACAAAGTTAGGGTTATGAAACCAGATAAGGGTGGGGGTGTTGTGTTAATGTACAATTATGAATACAAGAGTTATATGTACAATATTTTACAGGACACTGAACAATACGAGGTTGTTTCTAAGAACGAAATTAACATAGGATATGCAAAAATTAAATATTATTTACACGACCACCTTTTACAGGGAGTATTCAATGAGAAATTGTACAATATTTTGAATGTCGGATATCCCAGAATACCTACGATTTTTGGTATTCCCAAGACCCATAAAGGGATTGAAAATATTAAATTTAGACCAATAGTGATGGGAGCAGGGGGTATCACTTTAACCTTAGCTGTGTTTGTGGATGTTACTGTCAAGCCTTTTTTGGAGTCGGTACAACACATTTGTAAAGATTCATGGGAGTTCCTAAAAAAGATTAATAAAAGCATGTTTTGTAGGGATTTACTGATGGTCACTATTGATGTTGTTGAACTTTTTCCCAGTATCCCCCATTTTGTGGGGCTGGATTGGTTCTCCAATATCCTAGTCAATGAGTCTGGGCTGGACAGCAAGTCCATCAACCTGGTTCTTGAATTTACAGAAACGGTCCTAAAAAACAATTATGTGTTTTTTAATGGTGAATACTACCACCAAAAAAAGGGAGTGGCTATGGGAGCATCTTGTGCCCCTTTATACACAAATTGTGTTTTATATTACTGGGAAAAGCATTTTATTCTTGAAACGGAATGGAACAGGCATATAGTACACTACATTAGATTTTTAGATTATATTTGTATACTTTGGAAGGGAACTAAGGAAGAATTGAATAATTTTTTTGAATATATTAATCAGACAACAACCTTCCTAAGGTTTACTATCAATGTGGAGGACGACAAATTAAATTACTTGGATACCACTATATATAAGGACTTTACAAGTAGTTGTTTTCAGTCCAGGTTATACCGGAAGAAAACCTTTTCCAACAGTTATTTACACTTTGATAGTTGTCACCCTATGTATCAAAAAAGAGGAATAGTAAAGGGCCAATTTATAAGGGCCTCAAGGATGACAAGTAAATTAGAAGATTTCATTAGTGAAACCGGGTACATTAAAAAGTTGTTTTTAGAAAGGAAGTACCCCGAAGATTTCATTAATCAACAGTTGGACGAGGTTCTACACAATAGGGACCTGAAATATTTTCCCCTCATTGGGAAAGGTACGGACATTATCACTGCAATTAGTAGAGGTAATGAATTTGGTCCAGGTACTTTCATCCACACATTTTCAGACACATCTTATTTAACTGAAGAAATTATTAACAAATTTTGGTATGTTCTGAAAATTAACAACGATATTTCAGAACATATACCTACTTTCCCTAAATTTGTTAGAAATAGAGATTTAAACTTGAAGGAGTATTTGGAAAGGGGGGACAAGGACAATTTTAAGGTTTCCAAACACAAAAGGATGTGCCACCAATGTTCCTATATGGTGGACACTCCTTCTATCTTTATTCCCTCTAGAAAGATTCATCCTAAAGCCCAGGGATATTTTAATTGCAAATCTTTTAGGGTTGTGTATTTAGGATGGTGTACCCTATGTTTTAGTTTTTACATTGGTAAAACAGAAAGACAATTGGGTAGAAGGGTATACGAACACCTTTATGATGTGAGAACTAGGAAGGAGTCTAATGCTTTCTTTAAACATTCCCTTGGATGTCCCAATATGAATTTAAAGTTTTTTGTTCTAGAACAGGTGGAGGTGGACCCTAGGGGTGGATGTTGGGAGACCAAATTAGAATATCGTGAACTGTTCTGGCAATTAAAACTTGACGCAGGGAAGACCCCCGGTTTAAATGACCATATCAACATTGGTAGGGTATTGAGAATGAGAGCAGCGAGATTATAGTTACATACAAAGTATTTTTGTTTTTGGTACTCTTGATCCATTTTAATTATGAATTAATTCTTGGTGATATTTTACAATACACATTTTTTAAGAATTAGGGCACATAGGCTTAATAATAATTGTTTCATAAACGCCTTGGTTTTTTTATTCTTATTTTCATTTTCATTTCATTTTTGGACTACCCAAATGTGTTTAATTTAACAAGCGGCTTTGAATGTAAGGTCATAAAGTTTGAATTGCGCCTATTCACACGGGAACATTTCATGTTTAATTTTAAGTTACAGAATTGTGATTACGATAGGTCACATGATGGAGGAAGTGGTATTTAAGCTCACCAATGGCTTTTTGGATTTTTGTTCTGATGAAGCCTGGGATTGAACCTAGGGGAAAGCGCTTAACTCACAACAATTTTTCTTGTTCATTGTGCTGATTTTAACAAGTGGAATAAACTACGTGGATTTTTACTTCGCTGACTGACTTTGTGGAAATCTTATTTTTCCAATTGGTTCTATATCCTCATTGGAGAGTGTTTATTGGTATCACTGGTCGCACTACTGGTTTTTGCTTTTTGTGTGATTTTTGGTTTTCATTCTGGAATTTGTTTTACTAACTATCCTCTCTTATTTTCCTTCTTTTTGCTCTTTTACATATTTTCCAAATGCTGTGCTACAACACTCATAATTTGCTCTTGAGTTTTTTTTACCTGTTATTTTACAGTTTTCATTTCCCTCATTGTACTATTTAATCTTCTTCTTCTTCTTTCGGCTTTTCCCAGTTAGGAGTCACCACAGCGGATCATCTGTCTGCTCATGATTGGCAGTGGAGTTTTTACGGTGTTGAGTTGCCAGCCTGGCACCCAACCTTCCACAGAAGGCACACACATGCACACACTCACACCTAGAGCCAATTTGGAGTGTTCAATCCACCTACTGCATGTCTTTGGGATGTGGGAGGAAACCGGAGCACCCGGAGGAAACCCACGCGACCACAGGGCGGACATGCAGACTCCACACAGAAGGCACCCCAGCCGAGAATCGAACCAGAGAACCTCTTGCTGTGAGGCGGCATCACTAACCACTGTACCACCATGGCCGCCGCCTCATTGTACTATTTAATATTTTACCTAAATATGTTGATACCTCCCCCTTCTCCCTTGTAAATATCTCTGTCCAAACATTAATGCCTTATTTTATTATCAATTTCTTTTGTATATTTCTTATTCCTGATAACAATACTCTTGTGTTATTCTGTACATTTTCTAATACATTTCTATACATTTCCTATGCTTCACTTTCTCTTCCTTTATAACATCATCCTACCATTAGAAAAAAAAAACACTTTCTATACTTCTTTTTAAATTAATTCCCGTTTTTATGAAAGTCCTTCATGGTTATATGATCCTTCCATAACTGCAATACTTCCTACTCTCTAGCTTCATTCCCATAAATTCTCATTTATTCTTTTTATTCCCTTTCCTATTTTAATAAACTCCCTTTTTCCATCACCTCCATTCATAGGTTCATAGGTTCATAGGGTGATACTAGGCTATCTGCCCTAGGGCATTTATAAGCCTAGCCAGAGTGTGTTTGGCTTTTGCCACCCTTTTAGATTAGTTGACTGTGCCTCTGTATAGTAGGTCACAGAAGGTAGCCCTTTTAAGGTTAGTTTACTGTACCTCTGTCAAGCAGGGACACAGAAGAGATCCCAGGGGTAAACTTACGATCTCCCATCCACTCGTCAATTTTGCTAAATGGTCTGAAAACCCCATCGCAACCATATCACTGTCTGATTCCCTGAATCCTTCTGATAATACAAAATAGTCATTTTCAGATCCAAGTGTCCCTCTTTTATAAGTCCATTAACTTTTGCTCTGCACTGCAAATTTATCACATTTTATTACTTCCTGTATTTTTACATATTTCCTTTTTTTTACATTTCCCCTTAAATCACAGTTAAACTCCCCTGTGATTATAATTTTCATGTTAAGTACCATATAATCAAATATTTGATTAAACAGATTCACTCTTTCCTTGCTAATTATACATGCATATAATGCTATAATTCTGTAAACATATCCTCTCCACCTCAGATCCACAACAGTTAATTGTCCATCCTTACCAATGTTACTTCTAGTATTTTCACTATTTTTACACAACACAGCCACTCCAGAACAATGTTAATTTCTAAAGTTCTATATTATATTTCCAATCAACTTTTTTTTTCTATTTGCAGTCTTTCTTCACTAACATCATATATCCTCTAACAAAATAATATCCACATCACATTTAGCACACCATCTTAGTACCCTATCTTTCTTACAGTGTTAATAACACTGTTAACATTTACTGAAGGTACTCTAAAATTGTTGCTTTTCCTTCTCTTTAAGTTTAGAAACAGAGTGTAAAGGATTAGTCCAGATAAAATCACTTTAGCTAGCAGATCTAGGAGACTTTCTGATATCCGCCCTGTCATCATCATCTTTCAGCTGTTCCCGTTAGGGGTTGCCACAATGGATCATCTGTTTCCATTTCTTCCTGTCCTCTGCATCTTGCTCTGTCACACCAATCACCTGCATATCCTCTCTCACCACATCCATAAGCATAACCTTAGGCCTCCCTCTTTTCCTGTTACCTGGTAGCTTCATCCTTTGCATCTTTTTCCCAATATACTCAGCATCCCTCCTCAGCACATGTCCAAACCAACATAATCTTGCCTCTCTGGCTTTGTCTCCAAACCTTCCAACCTGGGCTGATCCTCTAATATACTTATTCCTAATCCTATCCACCCTCGTCACACTCATTGCAAATCTTAACATCTTTAACTCTGCCACATCCAGCTCTAACTCCTGCCTTTTTGTCAATGCCACTGTCTCCAACCCATATAACATAGCTGGTCTCACTACCCTCCTGTAGACCTTCCCTTTCACTCTTATTAGTACCCGTCTGTCACAAATCACTCCTGACACTCTTTTCCACCCATTCCACCCTGCCTGTACTCTCTTCTTCACCTCTCTTCCACACTTACCATTACTCTGAACTATTGATCCCAAGTATTTAAACTCATCCACATTTGCCACCTCTACTCCTTGCATCCTCACCATTCCTCTATCCTCCCTGTCATTCACACACATATATTCTGTCTTAGTCCTGCTGACCTTCATTCCTCTTCTCTCTAGGGCATATCTCCATCTCTCCAGGGTCCACCCTGTGTGATAAATAAAGACGCCTCACTGAAGTTTCAAGTAGTTTATTCAGTTAAGATGGTAGATGGATGAGTGTTCATGTTCAAATATGCATAATTTAATCGGTCTATATCCCCTCACCTGTGTGTCTGACAGGTGCACACACATATCACCATGGGTGTGCGCTATGATCTCTGTTGCTATCTGGCTGCTTCCACACATGTGCCTAGTAGGTCTACTATCACTGGTTTGGTTTACAAAACCCAAGTCCCATGTTCCTCTGCATCCATGGGAACAATCTGGCTGATTCCCCATCCTCTCCCTCCACCCACAATGTGCAGATGGTGTAACACACACATGTCTACCATCTCTAACCAGCTCTTTCATTGCCTGAACTGCTAGTCAAACTTGAGTTGCCTGATTCATAATCAGGACTTTACCCTCTTTCACAAAGCCAGGCACAGTTTAGCTATAGTCTTGCCATTAAAAGTGAGACAGCATTGCTGCTATTTTTGTGAGCTTTTGAAATATAGCCTACTTTAGTAGCTAGTTCCCCAAAGCTGACTTTTATTACCTTTTGGACTTTTACATCTGCCATACTGTGACTTCAACAAAGGATTTGGATAATGCTGTCTTCTCCCAAGGAAGTTGACTACTGAGAAGTGAAGAAAGTCAGAAAGAAGAAAGAGAGTCACCCTGAGATTACCGCACCAAAAGAGGAGCAATAACAAAGTCCAGAGCAGCCAAAGGTCATAGCAGCCAAGCGGGGTCTATTATAAGAGACTCCAGGGCATTCATTATCAGTAATGACAGCTGTGCCTCATTTAGCAAACCTGCATGACTTTAAGGAAGATTTTTTTTTCTCTTTTTGCACTTGCTATTGCTATCTGTTATTCATTATTTTGTTTGCAACAGCAGCTCATCTGGACCTTTGAGTTGATGTGCATGTCAAACAATAGCTTGACGGTACAGAGATTTAGCTACTAGATTAACTCACACCTGAGCACAATGGCTCAGTTTCACAGACAGTGCTCAGCTCACTGATTAATAACTTTGCTTTTCACATACTACGGTATAAAGTAAAGGTACAGGGAAAGCAAGAGACTGAGACTGTGAACTGGTTTTGTTCATGGGTTTATGGGTAAGTACTAGGCAATCAGTGTGCAGACCATTTCAAGCCTAGTCAAAAACCTATTCAAAATTTCACTCTAGCCTCAAGGAGAGTGTGACAAAATAAACTGGGAAAGAGAGAGAGAAACAGAGAATTTTAGGCTGTCCATCCAATTATCTAGGTTTACCTTGAAGGTAGCAAGGGTGCTACTCTGTTTGACATGTAGTGGGAGCTTGTTCTGGAGGTGCAGAATGACTCTATCATGCCAACATGTCTTATTTATCTGCTGATGAAGGTTAAATTCCTTTAACTGAGTATTTCATGTACCATTATTTCTGTGAAGGGATAGGAGGTCAAATAGGGTTGCATCTTTCATGGCCTGAAAGGCTAGACATTGATCCCATGGAAGACTCTGTAAGAGACTGAGTACAGAAAAAGAGCTGACAGTCAATCCTCATTACTAAAATTTTTGAAGCCACTGATCTTTTTAGTTATGAATCTCTGAGGTCACTCAAGATGCATCATATGTTCATAGGTTCATAGGTAGGTACTAGGCTATCTGCCCAAAGGCATTTATAAGCCAAGCCGGAATGTGTTGGCTTTCGCCGCCCCCTTAGATTAGTTCCCTGTGCCTCTCTCCAGAAGAGCCATTGAAATGATCCCTGGGGTAAACTTTCTGTTTCCCATCCACTCATCAAGGTTTCTCTTGAAGAGGGTTAGCAAGGCGCTCTGCCTAATTTAGATTGGAATCTGAAGAGCATGGGAAGTCTCTGGGACGGGAATCTATCCCTCCAGCACATCCTATTTTTGTTGTGGTGAGGTTTAGATCCCTGGAACGTGTGGCTTGAGGGGATATGGTTTTCTTTAGGTGGAGCATGTCAGTCAATTCTGGGTTGGACATGGCCTTGTATGTCAGGCAGAGATCACCTCTGAGTAGGCAGTATGCAACCAAGTACAGCTGGAGTTTCTTCAGTCGAGCTGCTAGGGCATCTGCTTGAGGCCAGTGATCCTCTTGGTGAGGTACTTCTGTGGTCTTTACAGTTGTTGCAGGTGTCTTGTAAGGTACATGCCAAATGGGGCATTGTACTCTATGATGGGTCTGATGAGTGATGCATAGAGGGGCCCAATGACCTCTTTGGATCTGGATGCAAACCCTTTTGTGATTAGGTGGGCCACATAGAAGGATTTTCTAACCACTTTGGTAATGTGATTATCAAAGGAGAGGATACTATCTACTTGGGTCCCCAGATCCCTTATTACATCTTCCGTATTTAGGAAGCTACCACCTATGTGGTAGTTTCTGGGTACTTTGTTTTTTCCAAAGGGGATGACTACGCATTTTTGGCGTTTAGCTTGAGGCCATGGTTTTAACACCAGGTATCTGTCTCAGTGAGACCCTTTTGGAGGATGTCTGTGTCAGTGTCAGCTGGAGAGTCAATTATAGCCCCTAGTTTGCAGTCGTCTGCGAACTTTGTCAGCCATAGTCCTCCTGTGCTTGCCTGTACCTCTGAGAAGTATATGCCGAACTGGATGGGTCCTAGGACTGAGCCCTGGGGTACACCACTTGTAACTGGTTTAGAGTCAGACCTAGCTCCCACAACTCTTACCATGTGAGTTCTGTCCGTGAGCCAGTTGGCAACCCATCTCGTGACATAGGGGTTTATATTCAGGCTGTTGAGCTTGTCTATAATACCTGAGTGGGGAATGGTGTTGAAGGCCTTTGCAAGGTCTAGGTAGGCTGTGTGGACCACCTTTCCCTCATCTATAGCCTTGGTAACTGTCTCAAAGAAGTCCACCAGGTTTAGGAGGCCAATCTGGGTAGGGTCCAGTGGTTGGAGGTTTCCAATGTCTCTGTTAATGAGATCCATGATGATGCACTCCATAGCTTTGCAGACCAAGCTAGTCAGGCTTATAGGGCAATAGTTCCCAGGGTCCATTGTGGCTCCACCTTTGTGGAGTAGAATAACCGTTGCTGTGTGCCACTCTGTGGGCACATAGCCTGTGGAGAGGCTGAGTTTAAACAGTGTGTTTAGGTGAAGGGTTAGTTCATCTTTGAGCTCATGTAGGATGCAGCCTGGGACACTGTCCTTTCCCATTTGTGCTGTGTTTTTGGCTTTGGAGAGGGCTATTTTAACCTGAGTGTCTATGATTTCAAGGGCACTACATTCTTCTGGTATAGTTATGGGCCCTTTTGGGGTGAGAGGGGGGGGTAAAGTTTGCACTGAACATGTCTGCCAGGATGCTGGCTATATCTGTCGGTTCAGTGTATTTTGTGCCATTCTGCACTAACTCTGAGTAAATCTTAGAATTGCCACTTAGATTCTTGACATAGCTAAAGAATGCCTTGTGGTGATCTTTGGAGTCCATGGCAATTTTTCTTTCTGAGCTAGCCTTGGATGATTTTATGAGGGAATGTAGTTTCTTGCTGATACTGATCAGGGATGTCTTCCCTTCTTGGGATTTTACTCTTTTCTGTACTAGTTTCCTCCTTTTTGTTGTATAGCTTGTTTATGGCAGGATTCCACCAGGCTGGTTTCCTTTTCTTGGAGGAGTGAGTCTTGGTTTTGCTTGGGATAGCATGATCCATGCATTCTTGTAGATGCCCGTAGAGTGCATTAGTAAAGGATTTTGCAGCTTGGACAGTGTTATCCTTTAGCATGGGGGCTTTGAAACTTCCCACCTCGGTCTTAAGTAACATGAAGTTTGCTTTTGAAAAGTTTTTCACTGTGGTTTCTTAGACCGGGGGTGGTGGCGGAATGTGGATATCCAGAGTGATTAGTTTATGGTCAGATCTAACCACTGAGGGGTTGACCTCCAGTGTGGAACACCAGTCGCCCATGTTGGTGATGACCAGGTCCAATATGTTGTTACCTCTGGTGGGGTTGTTGACCAGTTGATCCAGGGCATTTGAGTTTATACATTCTAGGAAATGTTGAGCAAGGGAGTTTGCACTTGAGTAGTTCTCCCAGTTAATGTTTGGGTAATTGAAATCACCCAATATCAGGGTGTTTGGTAGGACCTTTATGTTTCCAAGTGTTTCCAGGAATGTGGAGTGGGGGTCCTGGGACATGGTGGATGATCTGTAGCAAGCTATAATGTGAATAGCAGTTTTGCCCATTGTTAGTTGCACGTGGATGGTCTCTGAAGCATCG
The DNA here is from genome assembly GCF_019279795.1 of Protopterus annectens. Classification (NCBI taxonomy): domain Eukaryota; kingdom Metazoa; phylum Chordata; order Ceratodontiformes; family Protopteridae; genus Protopterus; species Protopterus annectens. Next base: position 72,368,128 of record NC_056725.1, read on the forward strand.
TGCTGTGCCACTAACCTGGAGGTGTGGGTATCCTTGATGAATATGAATACTCCCCCACCTTTTGTATTTTGGTCCAGGTTTTGTGGCCAAAATGTATGGTATGAGTTGTAGCCTGGTAGTGCTGGGGTGCTCTCTGGAGCCTTAAACCAGGTTTCTGTTACTGAACATGTATCGATTTTCTCCATACTGAGGAGTGCCTCGAGTGCGTGCATTTTAAGGTTTAGACTTCTGGCATTGAGTAGCATTACCCTCAGTTTTTTGTTACTTGTGCTATTTACGGTGGTGGGTTTGTCTTTTGAGCCTTGCCTAAAAAAGGCACTATGGGGGTGGCAAGAGCCTTGGCCAGTATTTGAAAGCCTAAGGGTGACAGGTGCAAGCCGTCTCTAGCGAAGCAGCGTGGCTTGTCGAGCATATCATCCCAGGCTGACATGTTAAATACATACCAAAAGGTGCATTATATTCAATAATAGATCAGATAAGATATAAATAAAGGAGAATTAAGACTTCTTTGGATCTAGTGGAGATGTCTTTGGAAATTAGATGGGCCATATAAAAGGCTTTCCAAACTGCTGTGGAGACATGATGGTCAAATGATAAGGAATTATCAATAGGAGTACCTAATCCCTTTCAACTGTATAATCAAAGGGGTGCATCTCCTCTATGGTAAGTAAATTGTTTTATTTACCAAAATGACTGTGTCAATTTGTTTTACATTTAATTTGAGACCATTGTCCTTCCACCAGCATTGGAGTAACTGTGAGTCAATTGAAGATCAAATAACAACACCTAATTTCTAGTCATCTGCAAACTTAGCTAACAATAGGCTGGCCTGGAGGTCTGAGAAATATGTGCCAAATAGGAGAGGGCCTAAAACTGCTCTCTGTGGTACACTACTGGTAACTTTTTTTTTGCTGTCAGAAGTGGTACCTGCTATTCTAGCCATATAGGTTCTGTCAGACAACCAGTCAGCTATCCATTGTGTAATGTAAGGATTTATTTTCAGATTTACAAGTCTAACAATAATGCCTGCATGGGGAAAAGTGTCAAAGGCCTTGACATTTGAGTTTTTATAATGGCAAGAGAAGAAAAAGCTCCTATAGATAAGGAGCCGAGTGCACTGCAGAAATGACTGCATGATTAGAATTTTGGAAAATTTGATGTAAAGAGAGGCAATAATATGTGTCTTTATTTAAGAGTGAAATTGTGTAAACATATGAAAAGAAAATTGAAAAGCAAGACTGATTTTCCCCACAGATTATCCAATAAGAGTCCATCAGTTGACTTTTCTCCTTCTTATTATTTGTTGGATTTGTGTCATTGTTAATTGTGCTCTGATATTAAGAAATAAAGCAAAAAGAGGACTTCCACGATGGTTACACCCTAATCAACTGCTTAATTTCAGCTCTCCCAGTGTGAAAAAAGAAACTGATAAGTAAGAGCTAGTAATTCTGCCAGCCTGAGTAAAATTCAGCTGCTGGTTAGTAAGTACACTGTCTGGATGCTAGAAAAGAAAGTAAATCAACTAGAAAAGGTGACGGGAAAATGCTGACTGGAAAGAATCTTGCAGCTGTTCAGCAAAATGCAGTTCAAGTTCCAACTTTGGTACAAGAGATGGTTCCAGTAATTTAGAGGAAAAAATAAATCAGTTGTCCTCAGAGATGATTAAAATAAATGGAATATTGAACTCAAATAAAAGGCTGAAAAAATAGAAGCTTTAACTAGCTACTTAAATGAACTAATAAAACTGCAAAGAATCAGAGGTTGAAATGAAGAATCATCAGGCTGAGTATGAGAATTCTAAGGAAGAACTATTTCAAAAAAATGGTAGAGTTAGAAGACAGAGCACACAGAGAAAACCTAAAATTTTCTGCTGTACCAGAGAAACTGGATGGAACTGACTGTATTAATTTTATGAAAGCACAAACATGCAATTGGACTGGCATTCCACAGCAGGATTTGTTCATTTAAAGAGCACATTGAGTGCATGCTTCAAAAATGGCCATGAGAAAGCTGCCAAAACCTATTTTATAAAGATGTAATCATACCAGCAGAAAGGTTTGATCCTGACAAAGCTGTGGCAGAAGGGCAAAGTATTAAAACTTGATGACAGAGTGTTTGTGGAAAATGATTATTCACTGTACACCAGGCAGAAGAAAAGCAAATTTAACTCAGCAATCAGGAATGTCAAGAGGCTGGTGTGAGATTCAAGCTGCTGTATATAGCTGTCTTCAGAATATTTTTTTCCTGGAATATCAAATGAATTTTTGGATGTATAACAGACTAAGAAGGAAATCCAAAAGTTTATCCAGCAAAAGTGAGCCATCAAACAAAAGGGGCCTCTGCTTCTCATTCTTCTGACAATAAAGTTCATAGAGACACTTTGGAAAAGGTTTCCCTGGCAATGTTCCAAAGGAAAGTGCTTTAAGTGACAGAAAAAAAAAACACAGACATTGACTGGAAGAATTGAGAGTATCTTGGACTTGAACTAGAGTTTGGTGTTGAGAGATGGAGATGAACCGGATGAAGACCAGCAACACTAAAATTAGTAAATAAATGTGAGACTATAAAGCATCAGTCACATTTGTGAAATATGGTTTTCCAAGAAAAAGTAGCTGAGAAAGGCCAGACTTTTGTTGACTTTGTTAAACTTGTAGGAAGACTGTAAAGCATATACCCTTTTACTTTATATCATTAATTTTAAAAGGACATTAAAAGGAATATACAGTTAATCCAGTTAATCAAATTATTAATGAATTTGTACGACTTTCAAAAGGTGAGATGATATATAGAATACAGATCTCTATGCATTCCTGATTCTTACTCCAGTCTCTTTTTCTTTTAATCCAATAATCTAATGCAAATATCATAACATATTAAAACATTGACAGAAAGCAGCTCATTGATTTGTAAAGATGATTGTAATAGCAACAAACTAAATATAAGTGAAACAGGAGAGTTTGATATAGTGATAAACTTAAGCAATCAAAGGGTGACAGTCATTCAGATTCACAGTTAATGAAAAACTTTTAGGTCATTACAAAAATGTGAAAAATCAAGGAAATTGGGACATTGCTCACAATGGTAAGTAAATCAAAGTTGGTTTAGGAGAATCAACCATACAATTTAGTGGGAGAATGAAACATGTTATTAGATACAGACAAAGAAAAATAAGTTTGTTGTTTGTATAAGTTAAGGAAAACGAGACATTCAGAATGTCAGAATACAGACTTATGAGAAGTGAGCAGCAGTCTATTACTTCACCATCATCATCATCATTAACCCACTTTCCCCCATTTTCTCCATGCTGTTGGGTGTAATGTCAATTGTCACTATCTCTCTCGTGACTCAGTGCCACCTACCTTCTTCAACAGTCATGATTGACCTTTGCAGGTCTTCTCTCACACAATCCATCCATCCCTTTGCCTGATAGTCTTGATTCCTCTCACCTTCATCTTCTTTCTCCCAAATCTTTTTCATCAAATCATCTTTTGCTTTTCTATACATGCCCAAATCACCGTATTCTGTTCTATTTAACCTTCTCTCCAATCGGAACTTTTTTGGCTTCTTCTCTAATGCCCTCATTTTTTTGTCTGTCATACAGTGATCATCACACCACCTGTCTCAGACACTTTATCTCTATCATCTCTAGCTTCCTCAAATGTTGTGTCCACACTGCCCAGGTCTGTGTTCTGTACAGTAGCACTGGTCTCACTGCTATTTTGTACACCTTACTTTTCAGTTTCTTCTGTCACACACTAGCTCTGACACTGTGTGCTATGTCCTCATCTGAACTTGCTTCTTTCCCCTCACTTCATTTTCCTTAGTACTTCTAGGGTGAGCTCCTCATCTTTCATTTTAGGCTGTGTCTGAGGCAGGACACCTTCTGTGGGTTTTTTTTTTTTCATTCAGAAGTTGCTGAAAGTACTCATTCCATCTGCCTGTGATGTTCTGTTGCCTGGTGAGCACGTTGTTGCTTTCATGCAATATGAAGGGTGTCTGATGGGTATATTCTTTTATCTTTCTGTCTTTGCCTTGCAGCCTCATATAGTCTCTTTGTGCCATGTGTTGAGTCACTTTCCAGAAGCTGGTAGAGTGCTTCTGATGTCTTGTTATTTGCTAGTTTCACTATCCTTTTTATTAGCCAGCCAGTATTCCTTCTTAGCCTGGTCTGTCTTTTCTTTCTCCCACTTTTCTCCCACTTTTTTCTTGCACTCCTTTCTTTTGATAGCTTCTTGGACTTTTGCAATCCACCACCAGCTTTCTGTACTTACCTTGTTTATTCACCTGACTCAACCACATATTTGTTCTTTAGTCTTCACACATGCCATTTTGAAACACTGCCATTCATCTTCAGTTCCACCTATTTCCTCTTCCTTCTGATTGGACAGAGGCCTGATTGTTTCCTTGAAGTATTGTGCTTTCACTCCAGTCATCCTCCAGGTCTTCATCCCATCCCTGTGAATTAATATATTTAATTAAAACAACAGTAAAGCTGTTTTCATAAAATCAAAAAGTTGTTAGGATAAACTCATATTGGAAACTGGCACATTAATGGAAATACTTGGAGAGAATATTATAGTAAGAAGACATTTTTAACACAAGCGTGTCAGAAAATCAAAACTCATATTACCATGATTATGGAGAAAAATTGATTGGTTTCACTAATAAATCTTAAAAGGAAGAATATAGATACTTATTAAAAATTAAAGGAAGAGAAAGACACAGAACCTGAAGAGGTCTGCAATTCATCATTTTTAAAGAACCCAAAGAAATGGCCAGAATCATTAAAATATCATTCTTAAACACAATATAGACAATAGATAGGGTTGATAGACAAGTGGTCTATTAACTGTCATATAGCAGATTAGGAGACATGCCCCAAAGCTAATCAGAGATGTACAAGGGCCAGCATAGCTCTACGATACCAATCAAAGGACTGTGTAGTAAATCAGAAGGGCCATGTTATAGGGAACAGTGGTGCTAATCTGACAAACAGGCATGTGACCAATGTAGTGGGCATCACCTCCAAAACAGGCTAACTCAGCACAGTTCATGCATGTCTAAGCATGCAATGAAGCTCCACATAACTGGAACTGTAGAGTATGGACTGTAGAGGTTCAGCACAGCAACAAGCCAAACCAGTTCATGACTGAAATGGGGAAGAAAGGTGATATATGATATAAAAAAGAGGAATATAGCAAGCAGAGGAAAACACAAAAAGGTAACCATAAGGTAAGGTAGGCAGAGGGAAGGAAGGAAGCAACAGTAATCTTTTTTTCTCAAGGAGTAGTGAGCCCCATTTTCAATATGTGAAGAAGACTGGTTACAGATTTAGACATAAGAATGGTTGTGGAAGGGATAGAGGGAGAACAGAAGACAAGGCAGACGGGACATTTAGACAAACAAGACACAGACACAAATAGAAGATGGTATATATAAAGGTGGAGATGGCATTGGATAGCTGCAGACTGACAAAAGGTAGATAGTTGGTAATGGTGATGACTAGACAATGAACAAGGTATGAGTAATAACACAACAGGGAGGGGAATACCTGGAAGTGGATAGGACAGGGGACATTGTCAGATGCAAGGGTAGCCTAGAAGTCTAAACTCAGCCATCAGTCACCTCCATGACTGATGTCATTGTCAATCTGCACCTCAGGTGGCCAGGTGGTTGGGGGCGGATAACTGAATGACTCAATAAGTCAGGCCAAAAGGCACTCCATGGTATCAATGTGCACATCCAGCTGTCAGCACAACTTAAATGACACTAACCTCTATAACTAACAGTGGCAGATGATGGGAGACCCCTCCAGCCCATTTCCAGAAGAGGAGTATTTGCCCAGCTCCAGAGAAGTGGCCAGGAAGACCAGCAGTGATCCTTCCAGGTCACTTTCATCAGGGTGACCTCTGTCCCTCAGCTGAGAGACAGAACTGGGGATCACTGGTACCTAGTACCAGAGATATCAGCTTACTCAGATCAAATTGACTGCTAAACTTCACAACCTGTACCACAACTGGAGCTGCATCATAATAAGAAAAAAAGAACACATTTGTAAACATATGCAGCACACTTACAATGTTGATCACACAGTAGAGTTCCATACATAGCATATACACCCCACTACCAGGTGATTCACTCCCACCTCCTGCAACATCCTGCCATGATCATCTCTCACTTCCTGGCCACTGTAAAAAGAAACTGTGCACCACTTAAAACACAGGTAAAACAGGTAATATAATAAGAGGAAGAAAATGCTTACAATACATGTCAGTCTGTCTTTCTGTCAATTCCCTCTCTCTCTAGCCTATGCCAACCACTGTTGAAGCAGGTCGGAGTGATGCCAGCACTGGGTAGAGTACTAATGGTGGCACTGCTCACCAGAATAAGTGATGCCAGTGACATCACTCACCAACCAGACCAGCTTGTGTGAGGTATACCCCCTCACAGAGGAGACCATAATGCCTCCTCAGCAGTTGCTCAGAAAATGTACATTATAACAACAGGCAGAGGAAAAAGCCCTGCAGAACACAGCATTTGAGGAAGCCATGATCACTACTCTGCTTCAGTCAAAGAGCTAAGTGTACCCTGTATGCACAAATGCACATTTAGAGTGCAAGAGAGGCACATTGTAATGGTTTACAGAGATGAAGGAGCTCCTGATGGCCCTGCTTGGGGTGAGGGTCTGCACCCTCATACACAGGGGTGGCCTGGCTGTGGGAACTGTGCTGCCAAAAAACACCAAAGTGTCGGTAGGGGATGCACCATATTACTACTACCCAGTAACCATCTCTGTGATACAGTGAACTGCATGAGTGACAGAACTGAGACATCAATGACCTTCTGCACATCTGGCCTTTCAGGTGTAACTGGGCTGCAACTGCAACACCTTGCACATACATCAAGGTTTGTATGACTCTATATGCTGTACCTGCCTTACATTATGCATGTCATGGGATATAGGCATATGTCTGAGTGCTGCCAAAGGGAGGTTCTGCTGGTTGAGGGACCAGCACAATGGGACGGCACATGCCCAGTATAAGCAGGTCTCCTTTGGCTTACAATGATTGCAGAGTGCATACGGCACAGTGCAGAGACCCAGTCACACTGTTGCACACTGCCATGGGAGGATTTACCTACACCAACACAATCACAGGCCTCCGTAAGTGTGTAGGCTGAAACCACAAAATTATCACTGCAGGGCAGCCATCCTGCAACACTGAGCCCCACCTCAGCTCCTCATACATTCTCAGTCCATACACCTTCCGATATTTGCAATGCCTCTGATGTGCACATAACCATTACAGGGGAGATCAAGGGGTTCACTACACTGCCAAGACTCTAGACCAATTCCCTGATCTGGGTACAACAATCATCATAAATCAATAGTTGTTCATGCCAGTGATCCAGGCACAAACAGCAGCTATTAACAGCAATGTGATGACAGTGAATGTATTCTATGGCTTGTGTGATAAATCATAAATCAGTCAATAATGTCAGATATTAGAGCTTCATTCTTATTATTTTTCATAAGGTGCATCATGATACCAGACATATTGCTCTATTAACTTTTTAAGTGAGTACAAGTAATAGCTTAAAACTACCCCTGATTTTACAGAACAATCCTAATTCTGCTTCTTATATGCCCTGTCCCTCATAACTCACTTACCTTTTCAGTCAGTGAATAATGCCAGACATTAGCCTTTCATACTTCTTCCAGTATAACAAATTCATCCCACCATCAACCCTCTCAGTCAGTGTAGAAGGGTAAGTCTCTGGCTTGACAGCCTCCTTTCTGTGCCAAGGCTGCACATTACTTAAGGTAATACATTAAGAGTAATCCTTGTGCCCTTGTGCCTAGTAGTGGCACAGAGGACTATTACTCTGTTAAAGAGCTGCATGTGACTATTAAGGTACAGGGTTTGAATATTTTCAAGTGCACAATTTACAGATGATCCCTGTTGTCTAGTGTAACCCCACACCACATATTTCATGCTGCAAAACATCCCTTTTCTTTTTAAGTACCTTTATGGCATGAGATATGATATGCCAAGTATCCGTGGTGTCAGGTGCCCTCCCCCCCAATACTGCAAGATTTGCTTGTTATTATAGGGAACTATGAAGGTATGACAGCCTCCCCAAACATATACATTAACGCATTCATACATACATAACACACACACAAGCACACACAATCGCACACACACACACACACACACACACACACACACACACACACATGCATATAACCCCACACACCCAACCACACCCAACTGCACTCCCCTGATATATATATAATATATATATATATATATATATATATATATATATATATATATATATATACGTATATATAAAAATATATCTATTATATATATTTTGTGAATCATCCCTCTGCATGCACCCACATATGTAGCCACACCCATTCACACATGCACATATCCCCAACCTGTACTTATCTGCTAAACTCCCAGGCACATCTCTCTAACAGATTCAGGTGAATGCAAGCTTTTGGCCATCTTCATTAATATAGCCAGTTGAGGCAGGTTACACTCAGTTTCTTAACACAGCCAGCTGAGATAAGTTATACTCAATCAGCTGAGTAAATTCCTTACCAGAGGCATTTTCGGGTACAGAGCACATGACTGATTAGCACAGGCCACTCCCCCAGAATGCATTATTACCATTTGCAGTCGGTCACAGATTTAGCCCACCATGGTTCTGCACCATGAAGGGGAGGGTTGTCTCTGAGTCAGAAATGGTTAACTCAGGCTGTGCATAAAGCTTACACCTTGCAGTAACAGCTTTGAATCCAGCCTGTTGTCATAATCTTATATGTAATTTTAAAGGCTGTAACAATGGTATTTTGCAAACATAGAATAAAAGTCTGAAACCTAAAAACTTTATGATATAGTGTTTTGAGCCTACATAAAATATATCTAACCAAATCAACATGCTTATTTTGTGTAATGTCTGCATGAATAGGTTTCAGATCGACCACACCTACCCCACAGCCTTTGTAATTTCAGTAGTCCCAGCCATGTGCTATGCATTCTACTTGCACACTGATTCTGATACCTTCACTTCCTGAGTCTGCTTGTATTTCTCTGAACACCATATTCACTAGGTGTGAAATCACTGAAAAGGAAAGAGAAATCTCCTTTGCTTGTTGTCAGATATTCTTTCTTCTCTTGTGGCAGAGCTCTAACTTCCTGTGATTTATTTAAAGAAGAAAAAAATGTTGATACTAGAATGGATGCATTTATATTTCATGTGACAGCAAGACACGTTAAGTACTTTGTACAAAAAGTGTTTTTTAAATAAGTCTGCATTTAGATTTTGTGTCTTTCAATATTACAAAGTAAAAGATTATCAAGCAGATCAATGTGAATTATTTTTGACCTTGAATGTACACATATAAAAAATTAAGTGCATTTTAAAAGGCTTAGTTACATTTGAAATCATATGCATGTTTTGGATATTAGTGTATTGTGCCAGGCTTTATCTATTGCTCATTTATACAAATGAGTCTAACATTGTGGCTTTTACTCTAAATTTGGATTATCTTTGTGAAGACGCATACAGATATTCACAGTAAGTACAAACCTAACAAGACGTTGATATGATGAAACTGTATTTCTAATGATGGCAGAGGTGATTACTCTGAGGAATAAGCCTGACTCTTGGGGTCTGAAGCAGAAAGAGTAGAGCAAGAAGGTTTCTTCCCAATCGACACTCTGAGTACGCAGCTTTCAGAAGATAGTCATGAAGAATGAAGAGACGATCGAAGTTATGCTTACTGTTCAATATTGTCGTTCAGTGCAAGGTCAAGTCAATCAAAGCAAAAGCACTTAAAGCAGCACATTTTGTCTGTCTCCATCTGTTTTTTAGTTAATTTGGTAGGTTAACTAGCCCAAGGATACGTCAGCAGTCACCCAGTAGCTTTAATGCAAAACACATTTTAGTTTAACATTGTAGTAAGTAGTTTGCTACAGTTTAAAAGTTAAACAACAAACGTTTTTAACTAAAACCTATTAGCAGGGTACAAACAGTAGCAACTGTTTGCTACAGTTTATAAGAAGACTATTTTTAAGTAAAACATGAGCACATAGTGCTCCAATCGAGTAGCAGGGTATAAACTGTAGCAAACTGCTTCCTACAGTTGTATCAGTTTGTTACAGTTTATTAAAAAAACAAATGTTAATTTTTTTAAACATGTGGACCATATTGCTCTGTGCAGGCAGCTGTTATGAACTGCAGTAACTACATGCTACATTTGTAACAAGCAGTTTGCTATAGTTTATAACAAGGGCAAATTATTATTATTATTACTATTATTATTTAACACAGTGGAGGAGGGTCGGGGGAAGGGCACAGAAACAAGACCTGAAGGCTAGGCAGAAGGGAGGGGAGGAGTGTGTTGTGCATCTGGTCACGTGACTGGTATGGCATTCTTCTTCTTCTTTTTATTCTTTAATGGAAGAGCTGGCAGGCCGTGAATCTATAATAAGCTGATCACTACAAAGCAGTGATCGGTTTAATACAGTGAAGTACGTCTTGACAGAAAGATTTAGTTTGATTTATATTTTGCTGTTTTACCTCTGATTTTAACTGTTTGTTGTTAGAAAAGGCTAGATTGAAGACATGCAAACTCTAGCCATCCCAAGGGGCCTGGTCAGCTATAAATTCACAGAGACTGTACACAGGACAATCTACAGCTTATCTCAAACAGTCTTGTGTTGGTTTGTGATTTGTTGTTCACCTGCTTAGTAAGAAGAAATTTATTTTGATTTATATTTTATTTTTTACCTCTGATTTTTATTGTTCTAATGAGGTGTATATGCGAGTAATGATGCTGTAAAGGGAATCCAGCATTTTAGTGTGACTGGCACAATTGGTATGGTATCTCAGCATGATGACTTTATGAATTACTTCCCTTTGTATATGGTTAGATTAGTTTACATAATTTAATATTTGTTTGCATATTGTTTGTGTGATTTTCTCATAGACATATTAACATTTTTTTTTAATTCTCTTGTGACTGATTTTGATTATTCTTTTCTTTAAGAATTATATATTCATTTGTAGCTGAAAATGGATTCTTTAAATGAGAATGCCATTGTGATTCACTAAAGCACAAGTGTCCAAGGGCATCCGAAGGCAGGTGTAAGGGGATGCACTTGCACCCTCCCTGGAATTGTCTGGCTGGGAGATTAATCTTCTTTTAATTAAAAAAAAAATTACTTTTCTTAGGGGCATTCTTGTTTAAGAACACCCTTTGCATCTGAAGCGCCTTTGCGACCTATGATTTACGTCTTCATCTTCCACGCCCACACGGAATTTGAATTCCAGAAGATGTTTGGACTGCAGATGAATGTACAAGTGAGAGGTACGTAGGTGTGTGCATGTGTGTGTGTATAGGAAAGAGGTAGGGATGTGTGGATGTAAGAAGTAGGTAGGCAGGTAGGGGTGTGTATGCTTGTATGTAGGAAGTAGGTAGGTAAAGGTAGGTGTGTGTGTGTGTGTGTGTGTGTGTGTGTGTGTGTGTGTGTGTGTGTGTGTGTGTGTGTGTGTGTGTGTGTGTGTGTGTGTGTGCATGTAAGAGGGAGGTGTGTGTGTGTGTGTGTGTGTGTGTGTGTGTGTGTGTGTGTGTGTGTGTGTGTGTGTGTGTGTGTGTGTGTGTGCAAGAGGGAGGTAGCATACCCCTCAGCTGTCCAGGTTTTTGCAGAATGTCCAGATTTCTGCCCCATATTCCTTGTAAAAAGGATTGAAGTTGCAAAATAATGACAGACATTTGAGTTTCAGACATCATATCCCTTAGAAAAATGCATACTAGCACAAATCCTGTTATTCTAGTAATTTTCGAAGTTCATGAAAGCAATATACAGTATATAATCTTTCCCTATTTATGTTAGGCTTTGTCCAGATTTCTTGCACTAAGAAGTTGACGTGTGTGTGTGTGTGTGTGTGTGTGTGTGTGTGTGTGTGTGTGTGTGTGTGTGTGTGTGTGTGTGTGTGTGTGTGTGTGTGTGTGTGAGAGAGAGAGAGAGTGAAATGCCCTAGTTAGAGTTAGCAGGTGGAATTTATTTTCAAGTGTATTTTTAAGGAATTGTGAGCTTCAAGGGAAGAGCAGTCTACTGCTGTTAATGCTGAGTCTGCTTAAAATGTGCAACTGTTTTGTTTAGCAAATAGTATGACTGTTGTGGTATAGAATTTTAAAGCAGTATTAGTAGCACAGCAGGTAGCATGCTTGCAACTTTGATGTAGAAGGCTGGGCTATAGGTTCTACTCCCACAGCTTTGTAGTTTAAGGGGTTGGGGTGCTGCATTCCTGAGTATGTCCTCCTTTGGATGAGATGCCTAGTAACTATGAACTTGATTTTCAGCTTGCCACCCATTCTGTATTGGAATATGCCAGCTTACCAATTTTTTTAATGTAACATAGGTAATTTATTCTTCAAGGGCAGCAGGCACTGAATTTGTAGATGAAATACTGGAATATAAAGTTGTTTTGTAGGAACAACCTCTTTATAAGTTTCAGATCTCTTTAATGTGGAATTATTCAAATGACTTTTACTTCTGCAGAGATTGTGCATATTGACCGATATTGACGAATTGTAATGTCAGAAGTTTGAGTGGCCTTTTCTAGTTGAAATGTTCTGAATTGCGCAGTTTGTCATTATTGGTTCATATGTTTTGTTTTGTTTCATTGCTTACTGGAAATATGTCAAAAATTATAAATTTAAAACACACTCTAACAAGTTGTGTTATATTATACAAGAGATATAATTCAATTATTATATATTATAATTAATACAATCAGGAAGGTGAATCAAAGAACTTTTGCATGGTTCTAAAAATGTGTGCAAGGGGCCTATGATTTGAAAACAGCCCAAAGTTAAACTTAACCTGCCACTGGCCAGATGCATTTTCTTTGAATGTGGGATTCAATGCTGTTTCAGTGAACATGAAATTTCAAAGCTAGAGAAGTTTTAATGCTAAGTCCATTTTCATTATAAGACTATTGCTTTGTTTAGCAAATATCTATCAGTGTTTGTGCTATGAAATTTGAAATAAATTTGCAAATTAAATCCAAATATCTGTAATCATTGTAGAAGTAAAGCATAAAACAATATGCACACTGAGAGTTTTGAACAGTGTTTATGGCAACTGGGGAGAAATACCCAAGTAATGGGACACTGGAATGGCTGTGTGGAGGGAATGAGTGGGGGGGCTCAGGTTTGCAACCCCCCTGCAAAAGATCCTTCATGCTCCCCTCCAAGTGTCTGATGTAGTGTACTAACTGCAATGTATATTTAAAGTTAATCCCTGATAATATTAGTGACGTGCGCTCCTCATGTCAACAGTTGGACAATTTGCTTACCATTATTAGTCGCAAATCTAGGCTTGCTGATGATGATTGGAATTGTGGAACTGGCACAACTTGGAAAACGCTTGTTAAATATATTAATGACTGGGCTGATTAGATAAATAATATTAGGCAAAGAGCAAATAGAACACATTTAGGAAAGGAAGTGTCTATTGCCCGTTAAGATCACTCAACCCCTATTAAGCATGATATTACCAATGACAACTTTGGAATTCAGGATACAAGTATTCAACAGTATGAGAATTCAGAGCCTGCAGAAGAAAATAAAAAGGAAAGAAATGGAGAAACTCACAACAACTACAAAGGAAGAAAACAGAAATGGGTTAATGTCTATAATCCAAAGAGAATATATACTAAAAGGAACAGTGAGGGAATGGTAACATTGTTCAATCAGAAAATATTCAGCCTACAGAAAAGGGCATCATTTTTCAACAGAGAAGGTAGAAAAAATAGGTAAGGGGCAGGCAAAACTGAAAATCAAACTGAACATGGGAAGATTGAAGAACATTACTGTAAAAAAAGAGAAGACAGAACATGGGAACAGGGCTCAAGCTATGGAAGTGCATAGCCGGGTAGGAATAGTGAATGCTTGCAAATGTAATACGCACTGAAAACAGTGGGATTAATAAGACTAATGGTGATGAAGATCATTCCTTTCTAGCAACTGATAGAGCAGATATTATTGAATTAGAAGTGGGGTATTCTTCAGATCTGGCTAGAAATGTTACATTAGTTATTGGAGATTTCGTTATTATTGGAACTAATGCTTGCAGAGAGGATAATGAGTCAATCATAGTGTTGTGCTTACCAGGAGCAAAAATACAGGATGTGAGAAAGGCCTTATAATACCTTAATGCAAGGAAGTTTGCAGCTTTTTTTTATTCATGTTGGTACAAATGTTGTCATATGCAAGGACTCTCTATTAATAGGGAATTTACAGTCCTCTTATATAGCAAAAAAAATGACTAAGGCGAGTACAAACCATAAAAACACAGTTTAATAAATACTCTGGTGCATCGGCTGAAACACAGCCTTCAATGGAGTACAAACAGAATTAAAACACAGCCCATAAAATAATCAACTTAATTAAGCACAAACCAAAAACCATTCAGCATGATAACTTGGTAAGAGATGTTGATCGAAAAACTAATACCTGTACTAATAGATTTATTCCCCGGAATTTGGAGGATATATTTTTTGTTACTACTTATAGTGTCTTTAGTGACACTTTTGTGTCTCTTGTTAAACATTATTGGAAGTTTTTGTTTAAACTTAGAGATTTGGTTGGTGTTTTGAATCCTACACTTAAAGTATCTTATAGAAGGGGTAGAAACCTGAGGGATATATTAATACATAATTATTTTACATTACCGTCTGTTGAGTTAGGTAATCATTTTAGTGTACCCAGAACATATAGTTGTGGGCATTGTAATATTTGCGGGTATATAGTTAGGACATTTGATGATATTAATAATGTGATTTTAACACCTGTAAAGAGTCATAACTGTGATACAAAGGGAGTCATCTATGCCTTAAAGTGTCCTTGTGATTTAGTATATATAGGGGAGACGAAAAGAAAATTTAAAATTAGGCTTCAAGAGCATGTTAGAAATATTAAACATATGAATGTAGATAGTCCAGTACCTGATCATTTTATGCATTTTCACTGTTCTGATCCTATAGTACTGATATCCACTATTCTTGAGAAAGTGTCTGTGGGTTTCTGCTCTGACTATGTTTTTAAACGGAAATTGCTATATAAGGAAGCTATCTTCATTTTAAAATTTAGTACCTTGCAGCCTTTAGGTCTTAACCTCGAGTGAAATTGGAAGGTACTTATCTAATTTAGATATAGTATTGCTATTGGTTTGTGCTTAATTAAGCTGATTATTTTATGGGCTGTCTTTTAATTCTGTTTGTACTCCATTGAAGGCTGTGTTTCAGCCGACGCGCCAGAGTGTTTATTACATTGTGTTTATTTGGTTTGTACTTGCCTTAGCCGTTTTTTGGATTTTGCTTTTTTTTTTTTTTTTTTTTTTTGTGGTTTTGCTCTTATATAGCAAAGCCTGTACAAGTATTAGTATGCATTTTTCAAAAATCACATACAGAAAGGAGAGTTAGGTCAGAGTAAATGAGAAGTTTTTTTGGGGGGGAATTATCTACATGAAAATGGCCCATTTTAAAAAGTAGAAATGTGTAGAGCATCCAAACCTAATTTTGTGCACACATGTATTTAGAAAATATAGCTTGCACTTATCAAAGCAAAAGAAAATATTTTTTTCAGTAAACAGATTGCAATATTGACTAACACAAGACAGGATTTTTGCCAGGAGAGAAATTTAAGTTCACACCAACATTTGATGCATTTCTGATAGTTGTATTTTTTTTAATGGAAAAATTACTACATTCCCACAAAACTGTTATTGCTATTGTTCGTGAAACATTGTTAAAGAACAATGACTGGAAATCAGTTCTGTATTTTAACTGAAACAGACATTCTAAAAAATCAGGTGGTGGTGTTATGACAGCAGATTAAAGACTGTTCTGAGACCTGTTATTATTACATGTTCATTGATAACACCAGTACTGTAGACTGTGTAACTGTAACAATAAAGACAACCCTGGAACATATAATAGGTGTTTGAGTGTACAGACCACCAAAGTTAAGTGCTTTTGACCTAAAGGAATTCATACACCACGCACGAAACACAGGAGGGAAAAATAATAGTTTATCAGGACATAAACTTACAAGAAACAGACTGGAATAATATTGATTCAACAATATTAGCAAGGAAATTATTTGCAATGATATTCAGGAACAATTGCTTCAAACTGTAAAAAAAAAAAAAAAAAAAAAAGCTTGCTAGTTAGGAATTGTTTGTGTTCCTAAGGAAATGCCAGTTAATTAATGTCACTTTTTACCACCATTGATTTGCAGTGATCAAAAGGTTATAAAGGTTAAATTGCTGCTAGACAGTTCTGCCAAAATGAAATCTCTGAAATCTAAAGCAAAACAGTCATTATATAAAACTAATTTGAGTGATGTGTTCAATGGAAAAAAACTGCAGAAGGAATGTAACAAGTTGTGAAACAATTGTGTGAATGTTGTTGTATCTTTTGGCTTTTTCCCAGTTAGGGGTCACCACAGCAGAACTCCGGTCCGCTAATGATTAGCAGTAGATTTTTACGTACAGAGTTGCCAGCCCTGACGCATAGCCTTCAACGAAAGTACGCTCATTCACGCATGTCTCCACACAGAAGACGCTTTAGCTGAGAATCAAACAGGACGTCTTACTGTGAGGCGACAACGCTACCGCAGCACCACCACCGCAGCACAAAAATACAAAAACAATGTTTAACATCAGGATATAGTCACACTAGGATATATTTCCATAAGGACAAGATACTTGATTAAGGTGAGAGACAAAAAGTATAAGGATCATAGGATCATAGGAGGTTACTAGGCTAATGGCTCTAGGGCCCTTTCAAGCCTAGCCAAGTACATTCCCTGGTCCCAAGAATATCAAAGTATTAAGAGGAACTAAATCAACAACTATATTAGTGGAACTAAGTAAATAACTACATAAGAAATGGAAAACAGATTCATAGGTTCATAGGTAGGTACTAGGCTATTGGCCCTAGGGCCTATATGAGCCTAGCCAAACAGTACCCTGGCTTTTGCCACCCAAGAAAATTATTTTCCTGTGCCCCTGTCAAGCAGAGCCACAGAAGTGATTCCCGGGGTGAATTTCCTATCTCCCATCCAGTCATCAAGATTTTTTTGAAGAGTGCTAATGAGGAGCTTTGTTTGATATAGATAGGTAGTTTGTTCCAGAGTATGGGAAGTCTCTGGGACAGGAATCTATCCCTCCAGCATGTTCTGTTTATTGTGGTGACAAGGTTTAGGTCCCTAGAGCGTGTAGCTTGGAGGGATTGGGATTTTTTTAAGTGGAGCATGTCCAACAGCTCTGGGTTTGATATAGCTTTGTATGTTAGGCAGAGATCACCTCTGAGTAGGCGATATGCGACAGAGTAAACCTGGAGTTTTTTGAGACGGTTCATGAGGGCATCTGTTTGAGGCCAGTAATCCTCTTTGTGAGGTATTTCTGTGGCCTTTCCAGTTGTTGTAGATGTCTTGTGAGGTGCATACCAAAAGGGGTGTTGTACTCTATAATGGGTCTAATGAGTGATGAGTAGAGGAGAACAATGACCTCTTTTTTCCTGGATGAGAAACCTTTTGTGATGAGGTGTGCCACATAGAAGGATTTCTTGACTACTGTGGCAATGTGATTATCAAAGGTGAGACTACTCTCCACCTGTGTCCCAAGGTCTCTTATCGCACTTTTGGTGTTAAGTAGACTACTGCATATGTGGTAGTTCATGGGTACAGAGTTTTTACCAAAAGGGATGACAATGCACTTTTTGGCATTGAGCTTGAGTCCATGGCTTTGACACTAGGCATCTGTCTCAGTGAGGCCCTTTTGTAGGATGTCCACATCATTGGGAGCTTTGATAATGGCTGCTAGTTTGCAGTCATCTGCGAACTTTGTTAGCCAAAGACCTTCTGTGTTAGCCTGTACTTCAGAGAAGTAGATACCAAACAGGAGAGGACCTAGGACTGAACCCTGTGGTACTCCACTTGCCACTGGTCTGAAGTTGGAGTTAGAGTCTGTTACTTTCACAGTGTGGGTTTTGTCAATGAGCCAGTTGGCAACCTATCTTGTGTGACATATGGATTTATACCTAGTTTAGTGAGTTTATCTAAAATTCCAGAGTGGGGGATGGTGTTGAAAGCCTTGGCGAGATCTAGATAGGCTGTGTGAACCACCTTACCCTCATCTATGGCTTTGGTGACCGCTTCAAAGAAGTCTATCAGGTTTAGGAGACATGATCTGCCTTTTACAAACCCGAACTGGCTAGGGTCCAGAGTTTGGAGATTACCAATATCATTGTTTATAAGTTCCATGATGATACATTCCATAGCCTTGCAGACCACGCTCATCAGGCTAATGGGGCAGTAGATCCCGGGGTCTGTGGTGGCTCTCATTTGTGGAGTGGAATAACTGTTGCTGTGCACCATTCAGTGGGCACAAAGCCTGAGGTGAGGCTATGATTGAACATGGTACTTAGGTGGGGTGCCAGTTCGTTCTGTAGTTCATGTAGAATGCAACCTGGGACGTTGTCAGGTCCCATGGATGCTTTGTTTTTGGCTTTGGAGAGTATGTTTTTTACCTGTGCAGCTGTGATTACAGGAACTTTGAATTCTTCCAGTATAGAGATGGGCCCGTTAGGGGATGAGAGAGGGGTAAAGTTAGCACTGAACCTATCTGCCAAGATGTTGGCAATGTCAGTTGGTTCTGTATATTTAGTGCCATTGTGCTGTAACTCAGAGCAAATCTGAGTGTTGCCATTGAGATTCTTGACATAGCTATAGAATGCTTTGTGGTTGTCTTTAGAATCAGTGGCGATTTTGTCTTCATAACTAGCTATGGAGGATTTTATGAGGTATCTCGGCTTCTTACTGAGGTTGACCATGGAGTTCCTCTAATCATGGGATTTTACTCTTTTTTGCAACAGTTTCTTTCTTCTGTTGTAGAGTTTGTTTATGGCAGTGGACCACCAGATTGGCTTCCTTTTTTTGGAGGATAGCATCTTGGTTCTGTTAGGGATTGCACGATCCATGCACTTGTGTAAGTGCTTATAAAGTGCAATTGTATAGGATTCAGCAGTCGTACCTCTATTGTCCATCAGCATGGGTGTCGTGAGGTTTGCCACCTCTGTCTTAAGAAGCATGAAGTTGGCTTTGGAGAATTTTTTTACGGTGGTTTCCCTAATGGGGGGTGGGGGTGGGATGTGGATGTCTAGGGTGATTTGCTTGTGGTCGGATCTGACCAACGAGGAATTGACCTTTGGTGTGGAACACCGGTTGCCCATGTTGGTAATGACCAGGTGTACGATATTGCTGCCCCTGGTGGGGGTGTGGATAAGTTGCTCCAAGGCGTTGGAATTTATGAATTCCAGAAAATGTTGAGCACAAGAGTTGGTACATGATAAGTTTTCCCAGTTAATGGTGGGGTAGTTGAAATCGCCCATTATTAGGGTGTTAGGTTGTACTCTAATATTTTCCAGTGTATCAAGAAATGAGGAGTGGGAATCCTGGGGCATGGTGGGGGATCTGTAGCAAGTTACAATTTGGATTGCAACCTTGCCCAGAGTTAGTTGCACTTGGATAATCTCGGATGCATTATGCTGAGCAACTAGCCTGGAGGTGTGGATATCCTTAATGAATATGGACACGCTTCCACGTTTAGTGCTTCAGTCCAGGTTATGTGGCCGAAAGGTGTGGTATGAATTATAGCCTGGTAATGCAGGGGTGCTCTCTGGAGCCTTGAACCAGGTCTCTGTCACTGCACAGATGTCGATGTTCTCCATTTTAAGAAGTGCCTCAAGTGAGTGCATTTTGAGGTTTAGACTTCTAGAATTAATTAGCATTACCCTCAGATTTTGCTTGCTTGTACCTGTTACGGTGGTGAATTTGTCATTTGAATCTTGCCTAAAAAAGACACTACAGACAAATTAAACATAGTGTTAGACAAGATCAAGATAAAGATATTGAGCATAATACGAAAACATTTTATAGATCCATAAAATGTGGTAGGAGCAGTGCCAGCTCCAGGGTCCTTGTTGTGCTGGAGCAAAGTAGATAGCTGATGGGACACATAGGATGCATAAAAAAAAAAAAACTCAAAAACACCATACCAATAAAGTAAAGAATATTTGATATGGTAACTCACCCATAATCGACTGTTAAAAAATGAAAGGCCATTTCTCCATTTAAAAAAAATAAGTGTCATTTTCTTATAAATCCTGCCAACATTCACAGCACAAAAAAGCTAGTAATGAGTCATTCTCAAGGATTATAGCTTGGATGAAGTGTCGGTCAGTATGCTACAATGTAAGAGGTCAAGGATGTGGCTGCGAATAGTTCAGAGGTGGGAAAATGTCATGCACAAAGGCATATTTGCTTCAGTAGAACGAAAACAAATATTACCCAAATTCAAGAAGAGAAAATTGGACTTATTTTGTTCAGTACTACATTGTAAGGAACATATTTTAAACAAAAGCAGTACATTTTGCCAACATTCGGGATAAAACATACATCTTCCCACTGTAGACAAATAGCAAATTAATTTAAATGTCCATTAAAAGTTATTTGAAGTAGAAATAAGAGGGGTAAATTAACAGCTCCTGTATTGCAGTAATAGTTTTAACACCTCAGAAAGAATGTGGCAGAGGATCTGTCAGCACTTAGACTAAAAATTAAAAGCCTTAAAACATGCAGTTAAGCCAATTTATTTTGCTGAGCATTGACAATTACTGTTAAAGAAGTAAGCACTGCTCTGAGAACACAAATCAAAGCAATTCAGAAAAAAGGATCTGCCTTTCTATGGAAGATGAATCATAAATCACGTCGGAAGGACGTACAATTCAAAGTCCCTAATGGCGCAGAGAAATCGGAGGGGAGTCTTGGCGTCCATTCAGACTACGTAGACAAATCTACTGACTGGGATAGCGACAATGTGGATTATCCTGGTTTGCTGGCTGTGCAGGAACCACAGTACATGACTAAAACCTTTTGTGACAACAAAGGAATCTTCAACAACAAAAAAACGGGGGAGAGGTTTCTCGGAATTGTACAAAGATGGTTATGCGCAACAACAAAGAACTAATGTACATCCAAAACGGTAGCAACAGCATCCCAGGTACAAAAAATTTAAAAGAACTTGACTTTGGGGGGAATGTGAAGAATTGATATGTTGTTAATTTATCAGGGTATTCCCTAAATGACTATAAAATTGCTGTACTCAAGTCTGTGTCTGAAATTTGTCCCCACAGTCATACAAAGACGGTATGTGATACAGAAGGACATATTTTGTTTGGTTAGAAAGATACATTTAAAAAAATGTCTTTGATATGGATTTGGACAGAGACAATGATGGTCAATGTATACTGGATAGTTTGACAGATACAGACGCGCTTCCATTCCTGTTATTCAGAATTAGATGAGCTATGTGATATTAATGCCTATTGTAAGCTAGACACGGACAATGTACCTTATAAATCACAATTTGTGCCACAGTTTAGGCATGAGGATGTTCAAAAATTTTCTGTGATGGTTAAATATGCAATAGATAATCTTTTCACTGATTTTAAAAAGCATAAAAATCAAGTAAAGTATAACCTAACTAAGAATGAATGGGATGCTTTATGTCAGCTAAGTAATAAGAAGGAAATTATCTTTAAACTGGCCGATAAAGGCAATAAGTTGGTTATGCTTCATTATGAACATTATATGAAAATGTGGTATGAACATCTCAATGACACAAATGTATATAAAATAGTTAATATTGAATATTATCAACAAGCACTTTTGAATTATAATGAATTATTGATGAAAGGTAATAGATTAGGATATTTTTCAAAAGCTGATATTGAAAAAAAGTTGGATATAACAGGTTGTGAGATGGCAACTTTCTATTGCTTACCTAAGCTACACAAGCATTCTAGTAACCCTCCTGGAAGACCTATAGTGTCAGCATGTAAACATTTTTTGAACAAAATAGGCATTTTTCTACTTTACTATTTGTTAAAAGTAGTCAAGAAATAAATAAAATATATACAGGATACATTTGATTTTCTGAATAAAATTAAACACATTCAATGGGAAAAAAAACATGTTCTGAGTAGTAACTGACATTAAAATTCTATATACTAGAATTAAACATGCATCTGGCTTAGAAGCATTAAAATATACATTAAATGATAGTCCAGTATCTACATATATTGTAGAATTAATAGATTTTTGTTTAAAACATATATATTTTTTAATTTAATGGTAAGTTATATCATCAGTTGCGAGGTACAGCCATGGGTGCTCCATATGCCCATGTATGCAAATATTATGATGGGTTTATTGCAACATGAATATCTGTATAGAGAATATTTTTTTATTAAATATGTCCTTTGCTACTATAGATACATAGATTACCTTATTTTTCTATGTAAAGGGGGTAGAAATCAAGTAGATACATTTATGGAGAAATTGAATAATAACAGATTTGAGTTGGTATTTGAAATTTCAGCCTGCGGTCAACAGGTGTGTTTTTTAGATTTAAATCTTAAAGTAATAGATGGTGGAATGATTTCCACCTGTATACATAGAAAATTTGAGGATACAAACAATTTTCTCCATGGTTCCAGTTTCCATCCCCCACATTTGTTAAAGTCATTACCCTATGGGGAATTTATGAGAATAAAATGTCTGTGTAATACTGATAAAGATTTGAAAATAGAGTATAATAGGACCCTAACAATGTTTATAAATAGGGGTTATGAGGAACATCTTGTAAGGGAAGCACTTGAGAGGGTTAAAATGACAAGTAAGACATATAATAACAGAAGTGCCAATATAAGAAATAGACAACCCCATAGGGAACAACAGCAAATATATGTGGTTTTGATATATGACTTGTTGAGTGATAGGGTAGTTTCAATAATCAAGCATTATTGGGGGTATCTTTTGAAATTTAAAGAATTTACTGATTTATATACTAAACCTATATTCTCTTTTAAAAAGGGATGTAGTATAAAAGACAGACACAGTAGATTTCAGATCCCAGGTGTTAGTATACCTTATGGTGTATATGTTTTGGGTACTACTCCTTGAGGAAAATGCATCTTTTGTCAGTATGTTACATTGAATTTTCAGTATATTAATGGACGAAAATTTAAAGTTTTATCAAACTTTTTCTGTACCACTGAATGTGTTATATATGCATTAAAATGCCCATGTAACAAGTTATATATAGGAGAAAGTAAAAGGGCTTTTAAGTCCCGTTTACAAGCACATGTTAGAGACATAAAAAATTGTATATATGAAAGTCCAGTTGCACAACATTTTTTAAACTATCATAATGGAAATCCTGAAGGTTTACAGGGCAGTGTTTTAGAGCATATAGAAAAAAGTATTTATTATGATGTTAAAAGTAAACTTCTATATAAGGAAGCTTTACTTATTTTAAAGTCTGGCACTTTAAGTCCTAATGGTATGAATATTTCTTGTAATTGGAAAGTTTTAATTTAATTGAATAATTAATTGTTTAATTGTATTAGTAAGTTGTATAAAATGGAGTGATTTGTATGTGTTTTTGATGCCACTGAAGGCAGTATATGCTGAGGCGCTAGAACATATTAAATGTGTTTATTTCCTGGACTGGATTGTTGTATTTGACTACTTTGTGCTTGCAGTTTTTATGGTCTAACAACTCAGAAAAAAAGTTAAAATGAAAATCAGTTCCAGAAGTCATGTAGGATGACTGTGACTCATACTTCTGCCCTTCTATTTACATGGAAGTTAAAAAAAAACAATTTCCTTATGTCTAACATGACATGTACAAAGGGTTCTTGAAGTGGATTTTGGGACAAAACTTCCAAGTTCAAAGATCATTTTACAGGGGGAGGTCTATTGAGATATAATAACCATACTCACTTAATGATACTGATGCATTGAAATAGTAAGAGTACAAAATATAATGAAATAATGGAGATAGTGTGGCACTGCGGTGGTGGTGCTGCGGTAGCGTTGTCGCCTCATAGCAAGACGTTGTCCCATTCGATTCTCAGCTAGAGTGTCTTCTGTGTGGAGGCATACGTGAATAGGGCGTGCCTTCATTGAAGGTTGTGCATCAGAGCTGGTAACCAGGTACGTAAAAATCCACTACCAATCATTAGCGGACCGGAGTTCCACTGTGGTGACCCCTAACCGGGAAAAGCCGAAAGACACAAACAAACAAACAAATGGAGATAGTGTGGCAACCATTATTTATTTATACTTGTGTTGACAGGGTTAGTCTCATTAGGCCAATAGCTTCTTTTCATGGAAGACCTGTGATGTTATTTGTTCTGACTAGGGGAAAGTTGGCCGGGACACCTGAGAACTTCACCAACTCATTTGCTAAGTGTCATGGCATCTTTTACATCCACCTAAGCTATCATCAGATCTGGCAGATGGGGCCTCGATGGAGCTTCAGTTTAGCATCTCATCCAAAGGATGGCACACTCAGGAGTACAGCACCCTCCTTATGCTTCACTATACCATGTATCTGGTGTGGGAACAGAACAGAACCCAAAGTCTTCTGCAGCAAAAACAAGTGCCTGATGAGCTACTGAGACTGAAAAAAAATGTGTGTTAGTTTTCCAACCTCTCCAAGGAAAACAGCACTGATAAGAACATAATTCTAAATATATATATATATATATATATATATATATATATATATATATATATATATATGTGTGTGTGTGTGTGTGTGTGTGTGTGTGTATGCAATTGAACATTTAAACATGTACGGTGATGTATGTAACATACATACTTGTCCACTGTAGTATATAACAACAGTTTCATAACTTCTGCATAAGCAAAGCAAATGATGTATTTAACAAACCAATTGTATATTGAATTGAAGAAGAGACAGAACTTGATTTCTATTAAGGTACTCTGCTTCTTTATGGACATTAGATGATGTATGTCTCTCACTACATTTTCCATAATATATTATTGTAAAAGGGCACTAAAACTATCAAGACCAAATAAGTGCAGCTTTCACAATAAAATTTTAAAAGATTTACAAGCTATGGTATATGCGTCATCAGACAGTGGTAAACTATTACAGTTTAGACAAGGTGCCTACTCTGGGGCCTTATAAATCCTGTGGCCCACTGCAATAGTACTATTATGCTGCCCAGTTTCCATTCCTGCCACACCAGTGCAATGACTGAATAGTTTAAAAAATTTGACAGCACTGCTCTCCCACTGGATGCAATCTAAATGACTGACAGGAGCAAGAAGGCAGTAATGTCATCTGCTAATGAACTAAATATAACCTAGCGGGACTCCACAGTAGACTGATGAATTGTATATAACATAGCTGCACACATGCACAGCAGTCTGATGAAGCATATATAATGTATCTTCATACATGCATGGTTGTCTGATGAATCATATATAACGTATCTTCACACATGCATGGCAGATTAATAAAGCATATATAACATATCTTCACACATGTAAGGCAGACTGATAAAGTATATATATTACATATCTTTACACATACATTGCAGTTTGATGGAGGATATATAACACATCTTCACACATGCACAGTAGTCTGAGGAAGTATATGTAACATAGCTCCACACAAGCATGGCAGCCTGATGTAGCATATATAACATATCTTCACACATGCATATTAGTCTGATGAAGCGCATGTAATGTATCTTCACACGACAGATACTGATGCATGATAGACTGATGATGCATACATAACATATCTTCATGCATTAATAGTAGTCTGAAGAATCATAGAACATAGCTGCATACATACATGATAGACTGATGAAGCATATATAGAGTAGTAGCGCACATACAAAGCTATTTGACAACATATATGCACACATGCATGGTAGTCTGATGAAATGTAGAAAACAGCTGCATTCAGGCATGGTAGTCTGATGAAGTGAATATAATGTTGCTGCATGCACTGCTCTCCCATTGTAGGTATGACAGTTTGAGTAAAGAAGCTGCCTTCATTACATCACAGCCACAGTCTTTGCATACAGATTTACATAAGGGAAAAGCTTAAATACAGAGAATACGAAACTCCACCATACAGCAGAAATGAAGAAAAGTACTTTGCACTACTGTTTGCTAAGCAATTGCAGCTCTGGAAAATCAGATCTGCTGAAGTTTTAAGAAAAAAGGTGGATGCAAACACTTGTACAAGTAAGTAGCCCCTTTTTTGCATTATTGTGTTTCTTCATTTTTTTTTTCAAAAGTTGAGAGCCTATTAGTTTTGTTTGAGAGAAAGCTGAGAGGTTTGTATTAAATACAAAAACAGCAACCACAGAAGCAGAAACATGCAAAGCCACCTAGGCAATAGTCAGTACTGGTGGAGACTGAGGGATGCATGAATCTAGGCTAACTTATTTCAGGTAAAAATCCAAGAATGGTGCCTCCAGTACTTGGAGGGACAGACAGACAAACAGATAACTTCCTATGAAATATATGCAGACTCACTGCAGGTGATATTCTGTGCCCCTTTACTCATCAGCAGTGTAGAATTCTGTCTCGCAGATGAATAAACACAAGAATGCAACAATGTAAATACTTCAGTTTCTGTATCCAGATTTAAACTAAAGCAGCTCTAGGTCAAATAAGCAATTGGAAACATTGTCATTTTCTCTGTCAGCTAATAAATGCAGTCATAAAATGATCTTAATTAAAACTCACAGTAATTTCATTTTTGACATATTTGGTATGTCTACATAAAGAGGGTTTTAGCACTTGTTAAAGTGTAAGTAACCTTTTGAGTAATAGCTCAGAACAGCCTACTGTGTCTGTGTCAGATCATTTGTTTAACTATTAATCCCAGATCTTGAAATAATCAGATTAATGCCAAAGACCACTCAGATGATTGTTGGTCTTGACCTACTAAACCACTCTGGAACAAATCAAGTGGGAAATAAATTACATTAACTGATTCAAACCTAAAGCTCCTTTCTTGTATTCTTTCAATTAACACCCATTGCTCCTTATGGTGTCCAGACTTTTTTGGGGGTCTGTCTTCCTTAACAAAATGAGTCATCAATTAATTATAGGCAGTAGAAGAAAGTGCAAGGTGTATTTAACAAAATAATATTTAGATTGTTAATTTCAGATGTTCTGCAGTAAAGAAATCACCCTCTGATTTTATTCATATCTTCGTATCTGCAGTCATATTTTCATCACTCAGAGACTTACATGTTGTTTAGGGGCATGGTGTCCTGGTGGGACAATAAAAAATACATTGGCTATGTGCAATTACAGTACACTATACTTGGAACCAAACAAAAGTGCCAAGCTGATACTGAACGTAAATAACCTTAAAAAATTGGCTAAAGAGCAGGCAAGAATAAGCTTAGGAAACTTGTATTATCATTGTGAGTTAAAAGCTTTATTCCCTGCTCTCTGGGACTTCATCAGAACTAAAGAAATAATCACATCAAACAATTTATAACTAAAGCTCATTCGCAACCACCAATGAATAAAAAAGAATACATACAATTCTAATATACCAATTGACCATTATTTGAACACTTTTTAAAAAAACAATCAAAATAACCAAGCTGTATCCCTAAGTTAACAGCATCAGTTTTATATAGGTAATATGGAATGTTGCCTCAAAAAATGTGTACACAATCACTTTATGATATATAGAACAAAAACAATACCAATGCTCTATATAGGCACAAAATAGTTTGTGAAAGAAACAAAAAGTTTTATTTTATTTTATTTATTTATTTATGGAACAAGTACTAAAACACAAATTGGTGGTCCCTGGGAATATACCCTGGAATATAGGGAGCTTTTCTGGCAAGTTAGGCTGAATGCTAGTAAAAAAAAAACTTGGATTAAATGCAGCTATATCATTAGCTAGTTTATTAAAGTTAAGGGTAGCCAAATTATAACAAGACAAATATTTTAAGTGAAATGATGAATTATTTTAATTTCATTTTATATTATAAAAAAAGTTTTAACATCGTAATTAACGCTTCATTAGTTTCATGTTATACTAACAAACATTAGGTCTTACAGCATTGTAGGTATGACAGTTTTTAATGGTGATTGCTTTGTTATAAAAGTGTTTAAATAGTGGTTAATTTTCAAGATGTGCAGCCAGAGTGCAAATATCATTAACAGTTCTCTTCAACATCATCTAAGGTTTCATCTGATGCCACCCTATAGTTTGTATGTCACCCAGTTATAGACATATTAAGTACATATGGAAATATTTCATATTTTCATAATTACTAGCACATAACTACCAATAACTCCAAGTATAGTCTACAGAAATAACCAATAAATTTGGCTAAAAGAGAAGACCAGAAGATGCGATCATTGTAAGTTAAGTGCTTTTGTCCCTGTTTCTGGGATTTCATCAGAACTAAAGAAATAATCACATGAAACAATTTATAACTAAAACTCATTCACAACCATCAGTGAATAAAAAGAATACATAAAATTCTAATATACAAAATTAACCACTATTTGAATGCTTTTATAATGAAACAATCACCACTGTCGCAGATCTTCTTTCACACAATCCATCTACATCTTTGCTGGATGTCCTCGCATCCTCTTACCTTCTTCCTGTCTGGCCCAAATCTTCCTCACCAGATTGTCTTCTGCTTTTCTACACATGTCCCTAAACCACCGTAATTTGTTTTCTTTGAACTTTTCTGTAATTGGAGCTACTTTGGCTTCTGCTCTTATGTTCTCATTTCTTCTTCAGTCCCTCAGTGTGCATCCTACCACCTTTCTCAGGCACTTCATTTTCATCGTCTCTAGCTTCTTCAACTGTCCTGTCTTTATTACCCAGGTTTCTGTACCATAGAGTAGTACTGGTCACACCACTGTCTTGTACACCTTACTTTTCAGCTTCTTTGGCATTCTGTCATAGACTACACCTGATAATCTATGCCATTTGGCAGCATCCCCTCTGATTCTAGCTTTGACCTCTTCATTCTACCTCTTCATTCTACCCTTCTCCTCAACCACCCCTCCCAGATACTTGAAGCTGTTTACCTGTTCCACTGTCTTCCCTTCTATCTCTTTTCTCAGCTTCTTCTGATTACCCCAGTTTGCTGCCATTACCACCGGATTATCTGTGCTTAGTTTCATCCCATGTGCCTTCAGATTTTCATTCCGTTCTTCTATCCTTTGCTGAAGTTCTAGCTCAGAGTGTACGTGTACTTTCACATCATCTGCATACAGCAGCTTTATTGATCTGTCCCCTCCAACCTGTTTGCTAATGTAGTCCATCACCAGTATGAAAAGTAATGGGCTCAGAGCTGAACCCTGATGTACACCCACTTCTACTGGGAACCCCTCTGTGAGGCCGAACACTGTTCGTACTTGAGTAACTGGGTCCTTGTACATAGTCTGCACTAATTTTACCAATTTTCCGGGACTTCAAACCACCGCAGTACTGCCCAGGTTAGCTTTCTTGGGACCTTGTCATATGCTTTCTCCAAGTCTAGGAATGCCCAGTTGGACTCTGTCCTCATCTCTACCTTCTTCTCAAGTATCTGTCTCAATGCAAACACCGGGTCAGTTGTGCTGCATCCTGATCTGAACACAAACTGATCATCTCCCATCTTACTACTCTGCATATCTGTTTATCAATCATCCTCTCCAGAACTTTCATGCAATGCGATAGGAGTTTGATCCCTCTGTACTGTGGGACCATATTTGATATAAAGTTTTTTGCAAACTGTAGTACAGATTGGATTATATATCTGGCTACTTGTAGCTGCCATGCATTTAATATAGGACAGACATCCAGACCCCTTAGATTACACATTTCCAAACATCTTAGTGATGTCAAATGTAAAAGATTGATTAATGCCCTATACAAACACACTTTAAAACATACCACAGCAAAATTTCATTTCACTAT
Organism: Protopterus annectens; assembly: GCF_019279795.1. Lineage (NCBI taxonomy): Eukaryota > Metazoa > Chordata > Ceratodontiformes > Protopteridae > Protopterus > Protopterus annectens. The sequence continues at coordinate 72,398,070 of NC_056725.1, forward strand.
CATTGACAAAATAGTAGGTGATAGAACTAATAAATCTGGATGGCACAGTAAATTAAATGCTAAAGAGAAAAAAATGGATTGTAAAGTTAGATGGACTGTTCCAGCCTGGTCTAAATGAATATTTATGAGCTCACCAATGAAATTTCTTGATTAATTATTTGTATTTGTACATAAGGACTACAAGATGTTTGACATATTAACACTGATGAAGGCTAGGTTAATTCCATAGCCGAAAACGGTCTGTTAATTTCTTGTCTTCCATTAAATTATTTACACAGTTCACAGTTGCTGGCTCTTGTTTTTGGTTTCCTTCTGTACTGCCCACACTTGTGGATGTCCCCTTTGTTCTTGTACACTGGCATGAGTATGCTTATTGTCCAGTCATCTGGGATACACCTTTCTCTCCACACTGCTGTTAGTACCCTCAGGAGCCATTTCTCCCCCATCTCACCCAGCATCTCTATCATATCTGCTGTGACCTCATCTGAGCCTGCTGCTTTCCCAGACTTCATCTTCCTTAGTGCTGCTCTTCTTCTAGGGTGGGCTCTTCTTCTTCTCTCATCGTAGGCTGTTTCTGGGGTAGTACAGCTTCTATGGGGTTTTCTTCATTCAGAAGCTGCTGGAAATACGCCGTCCATCTGCCTTTGATGTCCTGTGGACTGGTGAGCAGGTTGTTGCTGGCATCCCTTATGAAGGGTGTCTGACTATCTTCTTTATCTTTCTGTCTTTCCCTTGCAAACTGATATAGTTTCTTTGTTCCACTTACTGAGTCACTTTTCAAAAGTTGGTACAGTGCCTCTGATGCCCTGTTCTTTGCTAGCTCAGGTGGATGTATGTGTGTATATATATATATATATATATATATATATATATATATATAATATATATATATATATATATATATATATATATATATATATATATATATATATATATATATATATATATATATATATATATATATATATATATATATATATATATATATATATATATATATAATATATATATATATATATATATATATATATATATATATATATATATATATATATATATATATATATATATATATATATATATATATATATATATATATATTTATACTCTTAAAATACTGAAATCTTGTATTTCAGTATTTCAAAACTATAAAGCCGAACTTGCACAACATCAAAACCTCAAAAGCGAGAAATTTAAAATCACGACTTTTAAATTTACCCTCCACCACATAAACAAACATACATTCATACACCTTCCTCCCCACACTACAATGAACCAACAACAGACACACAAAAACAACAACACAAATACACACACCTACCCTACATATAAGCAGGGGGACAAGCCCCCCTGTACCCCCCACACCCCTGCTACATATATATACTAACTCCGAGGTTGCACTAAAAAGACAAAGACACTAAACCCACCACTACATACTCTGTATCCCCCTTGCACAAACACATCACATACGTACAAACACCACCACTCTCAACACTTACACACTCACACTCTTACCTACCTACACTAACCTACACCTAAAACTACCCAACACACTCAGATACACTCATATCCCTACCCAAAACCCTTAAAAAAACAACACTTACCTGAATCTCCACATATATCCACACTACGGCAGGCAAACCATATCCCACAGCACACCGCACCTTCGAAACACAGCAAATCTCATGTAGCGCACCACCACAACTGTGGATTCGACATTCCGAATTCGATCAAGTGTATTTTCGCTCAACTGCACTTTCGGCACTTTCATCTCAAGATACTGAAATTCAAGATTTCAGTATTTCGAGATAGTAAAGTGCTTATATATATATATATATATATATATATATATATGTAGATATATTACACATATTTGGTGTTTCTTATGTATGTGTACGTGCAGACATATATATATACATATATATATATATATATATATATATATATATATATATATATATATATATATATATATATATATATATATATATATATATATATATATATATATATATATATATAAATATATATATATATATATATATATATATATATATATATAAACTATAATGAAGCAAATAAAGTTTTTTACCAGAAAACTGTCTAGGCATACATATCCAAAATTTCAGATGGTCATAATCAGTCACAGATTGAAGAGACTACACCAGCCTTGTTCTATATTTCCCCTCACACAAAACGTACTCCACACTCTTCTGCACTTCTGCCTCCTTGCTTAAGTACATTCTCCCATATATCAAATTTACTTCCCACTTACAGGAACAAATGAAATATGATAAACTTTACATGACTGCAACATTGTGAAAATGCACCTCACATGCCAGCCATACTATGGTACAGCATAGTACAGATAATGCTATCTGTAAATCTTTATGTAAGCTTCTGTCTTAAGGGGAGGATGTAATGTAAAGTATGGCACCATTGTAAGGTTCAGTTATTCATAAGGTTAACCTGCCTGTTAGGTGTCACATGGTTCATTTTAGTTTAGGAGCTGCTGCCATGTTAGCGAACAGAATGAACACATCCAGCACAATCTCCTTTGTCTCTGTGTTTTACAAATAAGATTGACATCTAGGGTGATCCTGAAAGCACTTAAGCATTGCAGCTGATGAATGCATTTGTGGGTGAAGATGAGCTGCACATACCTCAGTCTGCTGGAGAGGCTATCAAACCAATCTCTTTAATATTTTACATTGCTCAACCTAGTGTCTGGAGCAAACTGGCCAGCCATGTTCTATGCCCTAACGGGTATGTCTTGTATGTGCAATGTGGTGTGTCTAAGGTAATAACACTAGGAAGTAATTCTAGTAAAAAACAATCTCTACTGTTTTTGTTATCAAGTCTTGTTTAGGGTAGGTCTTTAGCCTGCATAAAGCTCCTTTACTGCTTACAGAAGCAGAACTGTATTTATACAACAATCACACAGCACTATTTCCAACAAAACATGTAAATCAGTCATAATTATTTTGTCACAACATTTCAAACATAAACTTTTTGCATACTACAGCACTATAGTATTAGTATATCCTAGGTTAATATATCTAAAAACCTAATTTATTTTCCTTATTTCTACACCTGCTCCAGTACAATTAACACCCCCCCACACACACACACACACTCATCAATCCATCATAAGGGCCACTTCAATATACTTAAAATTGCCAATTGCTTAACTTCCAAAACGCACAAAACGTAAGGGAGGAGGTGGAGAGGGAAGGATTACCTGAAGGTGGCAATCTACCATATAATATTATGTCTAACATCCGGTGGCAATCTACCATATAATATTATGTCTAACATCCAGTGGCAATCTACCATATAATATTATGTCTAACATCCGGTGACAATCTACCATATAATATTATGTCTAACATCCGGTGACAATCTACCATATAATATTATGTCTAACATCCTATTCTCATTTTGCACCTTTCCTTTAGGACTCAGCACAGCTCTTCCAGAGTCCAGATGGTGTAACCATGTTATCCATTTATTAATATATTTTTCCTTCTTACCTCTAATATAATTTGGTTTTCCCAGATATGCTATCCATAACCTCTCCTATATCTTCTACAACTGTACCTAGTTACAACTTCCATTAACTTGTCACATTTTTTTTTTGGCCATAAAAAATATGAGACATAGGAAGCATTAATCCTTAACAATTTCCTTCATATTCCAGATGTTTAAGAAAAAATTAACCTAGAATTAATTGTATTGTCTGTGGCCAATTCATATCAATCCTGACTTGTAAATTTGTTTTATAATTATCAAGCCCTGTATACCTCCAAAAATATGTATCTAAGTTACACTCTCCTTTATATTACACCAACAATCCCTTGCAAAACCAAAAAACATTAGCCATAATCTTTCTGGCATTGTGAAATACTTGCATTGATACACTGCCAATTGAATATCTTAAATCTCATAGAAACTGGGGTGTCTGTAGACAACAAACAAAAGCTCTACTTCATATGAAAGAAAAAGAGAGAGAGAGATCCAGAGAGAGGAAGAAAACTACTGTGAAATAGATGATGTTGCCAAAGGAAGAGTATGACCTGGAAATGATTATAAGACTCTTAAGGAGGGAAGAACAGACAATTAAAATGACTATGAAATGAAGGGAAGTTAATGTAAATTTAATGTGATGAGATCACATCGCGGTGAGGGGAAGTCTGTTAGTGTACAATCAGGTGAAAACGAAATATAATTTAATTCATGTGGCTATTTAATAATATATAGGCCTACTAGCAAAACTTAGAAAAATGAAGTGGTTTCAGACAAAGCAATAGGCAGTCAAATGTATATCAGAAGCAAGGATGTGTTTCTGGGTAGAGTTTATAAAGTACTGTTACTGCTGAAAGGAAAGAAAGATAGTAAATAAGAAAAGAATTGTCCCTGCTGTTGTAGATTGAACTAGATAAGGGCTTTCTTATAAAGTCTAAAATTAAATTTCACATAGTTTAGACAAAACACACAGGCAAACTTGCAGGTGCATAAAAGGCTATTGGTAGCATATGCATCGGGTTTCTATTACATGATCGAAAGTTTAGGTTAGTGAATACCGAAACATCGATCTGGTAATAGCAAAAGCAAAAAAAAAAAACATGAATGGCTGATTTAACGCAGGGAAAGAATTCCCTTGGTCGTTATGTAGATTTTGCCCCTTTCCCCACTGTAGAGTGATCTTGGACTTGGTATATTTAGTTAGGGGGGAGTGGGGGGCACAGTCCCCAGCAGTGTGGTGGGCGAAGCTTCCCACTTCATTTTGGTTTTAAATTTTTTTTTTTTGGTTTAAAAGTTTTTTTTTTGTGGCTGAGGGAATTCATTCCCTATGTTAAATTGGCTGTTTGCTGCTTTAATTTTTCGATATTACCAGATCGACATTTAGGTATTCGTTAACCTAAGCATTCGAACAGGTAATATAGATGCTACGCATCTGTACAGTTTGAACTTTCTGAGCAAATCTAACAAAAAAGCCTTCCATTTCTTAAAATTTTCTTTAGCATTTTTGTATATCTCCTTATATGTTTGTTTTATTTCAATGCAATCACTGACTACACCCAGAGTTCCAAACTTTTTGTCTAAGGGAGTTCCATAAGTAGAGATGCTGAGATACCAAATTATATGAAGGAAGATAGTTTATAGCCACAGCTCTAGCCTTATCTCTACTCATTTTGTATCCCACAAAATTATCAAATTAGGCTACTAACTGAAATAAATTCATATTGTTATCAGACCCAGCAAGGAAAATGAGAACTTGTCAAAAAAGTGATAGTTTCACTTTCTTATTAACTGGCCTGGAATTATGATAGCCTTAACTGGACCACTAAATGTACCAAGTATAATACAAAAAAAGGGGAGACACTGAGTATCCTTGTTTGCCTTGTCCTGAATGTCAACTCAAATGATATGGATAATTTTCTTTATTCTTGTCCAAGACTGTCTATATAGCCCAAGCAGTAATTCTATAAAGGTGCCTGGAAATGCATATATCTCCAATATCCTTTGAAAATAGCACCCATCTGTTCTGTCCAATGCTTTTTCTACTTCTAAGACAAGAATCGTCAGTTCCTGTTGATTCCTATGGGAGTAATGCAACAACAGTGCAGCTTCAAAGTGTTGGCAAAAGTCTAACGCGCGCACACACACACACACACACACACACACACACACACACACACACACACACAGACAAGCCTACACCGATCTCCATGTATTGCTTCCAGCATTATCCTTTTTATTTATATTTATTTACTTGTGTTAACTGAGGTACAACACAGGCAATAACTGACCTTTTTCAGTTCAGCCCATTAGGTACAATTAAAATTTTCTAGAATCAAAAGGAAGCATGTTAGATACAAACAACAAAAATACAGATACAAAATAGATGAAGTCCAAAGGTAATAGCAATAAAAAATATTACAATAAGTGTAGGAAGAGAATAGCAGAGAGAGGAAAGTTAGATTAAAAGGGTAGCCTATATTGTGATCACTGAGGGGAGAGGATTAGAACAGGAAAAGGGCAGGAAGAAGGGAGGTAATCAGTGTAGGCAAGGAGAAGTGAGCAGAAGACTGAGAGAAAAAGATAAGTCGAGAAGGTCTAAATATGAATGAAAAGTGGTAAAGAAAGAGAGGAAGAGAATATGGCTGAGGAGGGAGGTATCCCATGCATCCAATGACATTAATAATGAGTAAAGAATGAACACATGCAAGGGGGGTAAGGCAGTACATAATACCACGTTTTGTGAAACAAAAGCCCTTAAAATCTTTAAGGATTTTTTTCTATTTACAAATAGAATTTAGGATATGACTGCATTTCATTCAAGTGATCAGAAAAAAATCATTCACATAGCCGAGCAGCAATGTGAGAAAAGCTATGATCAGTGCACTAACGATAGGTATGTATAGTCTAAAGACTCAAAACTGGGGGTGGAAGTAAACATACATTATAATAGGTTCATAGGTTCATAGGGTGGTACTAGGCTATCAGCCCTAAGGCCTATGCAAGCCTAGCCATAACAATTCCCTGAAAATTTTTTCCCACAATATTTACTTCTCTGGGCCCCTGTCTAGCAAGGCGACTGACATGCTCCCCGGGGTGAATTTCCTATCTCCCATCCAATTATCAAGGTTCCTTTTGAAGAGCTCTGCTTGACATGTATGGGCAGTCTATTCCAGAGTACGGGGAGTCTCTGGGTCAGGAACCTATGGAAGTATCAGTGGTCAGGCAATAAGAAAACTAGGGAAAGGAATTAAGTTTAGGTGCTTGAAAATTAATGAGTAGAATAATAATTTTTGTCATTGAAGTTTAGGTAACCACTTAGCTTTTGAAAAAGTGAGACACTGGTGTTCTGTTTCGCATCCAATAATGACTCTACAAATTTGACTGCATATGGTTTATAGGGCTGTGAGATTCTTTTTTGGAGTTGGCTCTGATTCTCTGTAGTCCTTTTCAAGCTAAGCAAGAAGAATTCCTTTGCCAATGGAGTGAGTAAATGGGATAGCTTTCTTCCCCAGAAGAGGATTTTTTTATCAGTTTTATCTCTAGTTAGTGTGGAACTGAAGATGAATTGTGGATTTGACCAAAGGCCTGGGTAATGTAGATAAGAGATTGTTTCTAGCAGAGTGATATATTTGTGGAAGATTTACCAAGACCAAGAAACTATGGAAAGGTGTTCCAAACAACATCATCTTTTATTCAGAAGACAATGGATATTCTGAAGCTAGTTAAAAGTAAATAAAGGTCTGATTCCAATTGTTGTTTAATTAATAAATGGAAAGGGCTAGCTCTACAACTGATTCCAATTGTTTAATTACTAAATGGAAAGGGTTAGCTCTACAACTGATTCCAATTGTTGTTTAATTACTAAATGGAAAAGCTCTATAACTGATTCCAATTGTTAATTACTAAATGGAAAGGAGTTGTTGTTTAATTACTAAATGGAAAAGCTCTATAACTGATTCCAATTGTTAATTACTAAATGGAAAGGGCTAGCTCTACAATTCACTCCAATTGTTGTTTAATTACTAAATGGAAAGGGCTAGCTCTACAAATGACCAAGTCATTAGCACAATGTATGATATGACGATTAGGAGAGTCGCTAAGGAGCTAGTTGATAAATATGGAAAACAAAAGAGAAGAAAAAATGGAAAACTTTTGATATCTGCAACTTGGGAAAATGCTTAACTTAATTCCTTCTGGTCGTGTGTCATTTTGTGTTATTTTTTTGTTTGTTTGTTTTTTCAAGTGTTCTTGGTTGCCGCTGGTTTGTTTACATTGATTCCAATTGTTGTTTAATTACTAAATGGAAAGGGCTAGCTCTAAAACTGATTCCAGTTGTTGTTTAATTACTAAATGGAAAAGCTCTATAACTGATTCCAATTGCTAATTACTAAATGGAAAGGGCTAGCCCTACAATTGATTCCAATTGTTGTTTAATTACTAAATGGAAAGGGCTACCTCTACAAATGACCATGTCATTAGCACAATGTATGATAGGACGATTAGAAGGGTCAGTAAGGAGCTAGTTGATAAATATGGAAAACAAAAGAGAAGAAAGAATGGAAAACTTTTGATATCTGCAACTTGTTGGAAAAAATGCTTAACTTAATTCCTTCTGGTCACATGTCATTTTGTGTTATTTTTTTTGTTTGTTTGTTTTTTCAAGTGTTCTTGGTTGCCGCTGGTTTGTTTAAATTGATTCCAATTGTTGTTTAATTACTAAATGGAAAGGGCTAGCTCTACAAGTGATTCCAATTGTTGTTTAATTATTAAATGGAAAGGGCTACCTCTACACACTACCATGTCATTTAGAACAATGTATGATATGGAGATTAGGATTATCACTAAGGAGCTAGATGATAAATATGGAAAACAAAAGAGGAGAAAAAAAAGGAAAACTTTTGATATCTGTGACTTGGAAAATTGTGACTGCATTTTTACTGAAAAATCATGTTTGAGAGGAAACTACTGAAATACTGCAATAAACTGCAACAAAGCCTATTGCAGTAAAAGCATTTAACAACATTTTGTGATTGATCAGTTTAAATGCTTTAGTAAGTGATTATTCTGTAACATTATGTTAATCCCTGTTTAAAAATGTCACCGGTGAAATGCTAGTAGGAATCATAGTGTGTCTGCCTGCTCAAAATCCTGTTGTTGTAGGGAGAGGAAAGTGGGGACTGTATTGTTGAATGTATGAGACTAGTTGCTTGTAAATAAACTTTTCTAGACTTTTGCCCAAGGTGGATAGTATTAAGATAGGTCTAAAGTCCAGGTTGGCATATGGTTTAGAGACTATTGAGTGTGGTAACATTATGTCTTGCTTGCAGATGACTGACATTGTCCTGGGGTAAACCAAACATTGTAAATGTGACATAAAAGGTAGACTGTGTGATCCTGAATGCTTTTAATAAAACAATGGTGGAAAGTATCTCCTCCAGGGGAGCTGTCTTTTGAGAGATGATCAATCTGAAAGTATTCCAATTTATTTGAATTTTAATTCCAGAAATAGAAAGAGAGGATACAGGGTAGAAGAACAATAGAGAGGTGGGGAAGATTATTGGTGGAAGTATTTGCAATAGGCAGATGAGAGAATTTGCTGAGAAAAATATTGTGATAAGAGGGGATCTCCAGATGAGAGTCTGCATTTTTTTACTTATTTGTGTTGATGGCAGCTTATCCTATTGCCTTGTTAACTATCATACAAATTTGTTTTGGTTTCCTAACTTACCTCTTTGTTGGTATTTAGGTAGAGAGCTTTACGGTGATGAGTGACAGTTTGTCAAGCTTTTAAGATTTATGAATTTATCTTTGGAATCTTGGGAAGGGTGCATTTTCCATTCCTGCCAGGCAAAGTCTTTCAGTTTATAAAGGATCATCAGTTCTTCGGTAATGAAAATATTAGGCCTGATTTCATAGAATGTGGAGACAAGAAGGAAATGTCTATCTTGGAGATTTCTGAGTCAATGTGTGAGGAGTTTTGCAACTTGGTTGAGATGACACTTAAAAAGTGGGTCAATCAGCGGAGTTTAGTTTTTTGTCTAGGTTTTCAGTATTTTGGGGTAACTTAGAGTGGAAGGTGGTAAAGCTTTGTTGGGGGTTACTAAATGATAGCTACAGAAAATGATTAGAGAGTGATTACTAGGGTTAGGTGGTATGATGGAGACTGAAGAAATAAAAGTGAGAGTCTTAGTAACTATGAGATCAAGTAAGGAATAGATATTTGATTTAAGATTGGGTCTGGTAAGATTCATAAGTTATTGAATAAGGTCACTAAAAGTTTTGACTCTTTTAGAAGTATCCAGAGTTGATAGTTGAATTTCTCAGGGGAAAAAAGTTGGAGATATACTATAGCTAAAACTAAGCTGGAAGATTTGAGAAAGGGAATGATAACTATGATTCAGTTATGGTTGTGATAATTATGTGGGTCCTCCTGTGATCCAGGCTGAAATCGCACCTTATTTTTGTGTAAGGGGAAAGTTCAATCTCTATTTCTAATTCCTGGGTAAGCACCAAATATGTAATTATGAATAGAAAAGTATCCACTTAGGCTACGTGTGTCAGCTTTTACCCAGGACTCTGTTATTGCTAAAATGTCTCGGAAATATTATTTGAGGAACACATCTATTTGTCTTAGCTTATTTTTGATGCTTCCAATGTTTAACAAACAGAAGTTCAAGGAGGCACTGATGCTTGTGGAAAATAAGCTGAAGGTGTTTTTAGAGAAGGGATGTTATCTTGGCCAGGGTTGGTTCTATTTCCGTTTAGGATAAATAGAAAGGGAAAAGGAGTTAGTTCAAATTGGATCTTAATGAACTTTTGAAAAGGAGGTTGTGCCTTGCTTGTTGGAGTAATTGGGGGTGGGGGTAAAAATGCTTTTGATGGTTGAAGATCAAAAAGATCATAACAAAAGTGTATAGGAAGACATGGTGAAGACATAGAGGGACTAGGGTGAGGTTTTGAGGCAAAGACTAAGTGATGAAAGATGGTTGGAGAAGAAGTAGATAATTGATTGGGGTAGTGGAAATATGTTTTTTTTATTTTGGCATTATATTACAAAAGATAGGAAAAAAATAGTCTATGTAGTAGATGACCCATCATATTCAGAATAGTTGAGTTACTATTGTTAAAATTTTGCAAAATTAAAAGCTATGAGTTTGTGAGAATCAGAAGTGAAAGGGAGCACCCAAGATTATACGAGGTAGTGCAATGAATGAGAGTTAGTGGATTATTAGCTCCCGCACTGTTGTAATTGACATAAAAGGCTTTTATCTCCCCATCTTCATGTTTTACAGCTCATTCTTTCATTTTATATTGTCATAACCAAATGACTAATGACCTCTTTGATTAAATGTATTCTTAAAGTATAGTCATTTCAGTGACATCTTAAGGAATTCCGCTTTTCTGTCTAACAGGCTGCTAAGCAATTTTTTTCACTTTCTCGGTTACATATTTAAATCTGATTATAATTTCTGTCTGCTGCAAATATGTAAACTCTAAACTGGTATATACTAAATCATATAAAATAAATAAATAAACAAATAAGCCATAGAAGGGCTAAAAAGGCACATTGCAGGTCTAGAACTTTGGCACCAAATGCCTTCAAATGACTCAAACCCAGCTTGAAACTAATAAGGTTAAATGACAAATCCCATTAAAATATAATCACATAAACTGAAAGGAGTTAAACATGATTAAACAGAAATTAAGGCTTTATTACCCATAGTGTTCCTTTGTCTTTGCAAGTAATACTGTTTATAAAATAATTAATCTCTGCCAAACCCTTTAATCTGAACCTACCATGCCAATGAATAAGTTTCTCTTTTCAAAAGTTAATCACCTCTGTAACTCTTTCTGTCTACCATAGTCTAATATTTTCTTTTCCTTGGTAGAAGTCCAGAAATTTCCATAGCTATGCTCACTCCTAATTTGGTTGTTCCTTAATAGTACTATCTGGGCCGTATGGTCAGAAAGGCTGATGGATATCATTCAGTGAGATTCCATCACATATGCATACTCCATTGTAAACCACATATTGTCCATGCTTAAATATATACCATATATTAGAAAATAATGCATAAAAGTACTATTGGAACACTTCTTTCCAAAGTAACTTGCAGTTCTCAATCCAAAATTCTTACAATAGACTTCAAAATGCTTGCCTTTGTTCTCATATCTCCATGCCACCTTGTATCTTGAAAGTATGTTCCAATCATTCATTAGCACGATTAGTCATTCTTAAACAAAATTAGCATGTCCATAACTTTTCCAGTTTCAAACTGTTCTGTCCCAGATGGAAGATTTACACTAAACAAAGTTATACTGCAACTATCCCTGTGGTTCTGAGACCAGCCATCTGATTGCACTGCCAGCAACTTGAGTTAAGAAACATGCTCAGGCTGTTGATGGGGGGTGACTGTATGGGGGGGATAAGATGAACTTGCTAGTGGCTAGATCTCGTAGTATCATCAGATCATAGGAGGTCACTAGGCTATCAACCCAGAGGTCATTTCAAGCCTAGGTGTTTCATCCCAATGTAATACCACAGATACTCTAGTCAATACCCAGGATTGTATTTAGTAGTGACTGCCCATGTCCAGGAGGGTTGTGGGTGCTATCCCTGGTATGAATTTATGGTGCCCCATCCACTCATCTGGGTTCCTTTTGAACAGCGTCATAGAGGTGCTCTGCTTCACATGAATTGACAGCCTATTCCATAGACAAATCTGTCCCCCAAGCACATTCTATTTAATCACGGGCCATATTTAAGTCCCTGGAATGGGTAGTTCTAATCCCATTTGATTTATGGATGTGCAGGAAATTCATGAGGTTTGAATAAGTTACGATCTGCAAGCAGCAGTTACCTTTTATGCTAGCATGTCTCCCTGCTCTATTTTCTGTGCTATCTTCAACCATAGTAACATGATCGCATTAATAATATCATAAACCCCTTTGTCTAGTAGCATGATGGCTAGAAAAGTAAGCTTTCATGTTGCCAGAATATATCAGCTTTGTATTCTCACTTTTCTCTAAATGTGTTTCCGTGAGATAAACTATTTATATAAACTATTCTTTTTTTTTAATATGGTCCATCACACAACCCATCTGTGACAGGTTTAACCTGGTAACATTCTAAATGTAATGTAGTCCATGGCAGACCTGTAAACAGCGTATACATTAGTAAGTCTGGATTTAGTGTGTCCTGAGATCCCAAAGTATCTACAGGAACAGAAGGGATTAATTTCCTCTAGAAGCAAAGTCAAGGAGGCAAATAAGAGCAAGATTAAAACATTCTCCACTTGGGAGTAACAGAGAGAATGACTTTGGGGAAGCAGCCATTTCCTTTTGTATAAAATAAAATGAGTATATTGTTCAGAGGATTTTCCTTAGAACTGAGAGACGTGCTACAGTTTACCCCCACAACAAAGAGTGCTCATTTCTCAGGAGTTTCCTCAAGGTAAGATTGTCTGGAGTATGTCTCTTAAAGTACTGATGGTGCTGCTATATTCTATTACTTATGAACTTGATAACAGTAGTCTCCGTTTGCTGGTGAGTGGAAATCTTTATGCTTAAGTTTATGTGCAAGTTCAGTTTTATTTTGGTGTGTTTTTACAAAACACCATTTCAATATAAAAATAAACAGTGAGATGTTTATAAACATGATGTGAACATAAACAGAATAAAAACAGGACATCATCAGTGAACACCATTGTAAGCCAAATCAAATAAGCAGCATTTAATGCCTGCCTGAAACTAGACAGAAAGGGGCATTCAAAAAGCCACTGAAGTAGTGAGTTCCACAGGTAAGGTGCTTGACAGTAAAATGACCAAAAGCCTGAAGTTTCCAAATTTAGCCAAGGAACTGCTAGTAGCCCTTCATAGGCCGAACAGAAAACCTGTATGCGACAATAAGCCACCCACAATAAGTTTCTTTATGTAGCAAGGACCTAGGTCATGAATTGACTGATATACTAACACTAGGATTTTGTAAATTATCCTATAATGGATTTGAAGGCAATGAAAGTTGCACATAACAGGGGTGATATGTTGATAACATATAATACCAATATGTAGCCTTGCTGTGGAGTTTTGCACCATCTGTAAATGATCACGCTCAGTGTTAGGTAGTTCCGGGTAAAGGACATTGTAGTAACTGAAAATGGAGGATATCAGGGCATGAACAACAATTATGAGATCAGGATGAAGTATTAGGTGGAGATATTTCTAAGATGGAAACTGGAAGACATCACTGCAGCTGACACCTGGTCCTGAAATGTCAGCAGTGAGTCAAAAATTATATCAGGATTACATGTCTTGTGAAATTCAAGGCTATCACTCCCATGCAGTATATAATATGGAAAGGGGATGGCAGAAGAATGTCTAAGAGATGCATGAAGAGCCAAGACATCAGTCTTGGTGGGGTTCAATTTTAATCAATTTTTCAGTTAGCCATGTATGCATAACTTCAAGGAAATCAACCAGAGAATAAATACACACTATCTCATCCTGGGGAAAAGAGAAATAGATGTGTCATCAGTGTAACTGGTGGTTTAATCTACAAATTGGACCTATCGTTCCTGTAGAAACGAGTCACTCTACAAAACAAATTCTGTTAGCTGCAATAATTCATCTGATGCAGAGATGTCAGCAGTGACTGTTTACTTACCCACTAATGTTTCTACCTACAGAGGTAAGTTCCTGTCATTGGTACTGCAGTATGTACTGAGTACTCACTTCCAGACACACTGGCAGGTCACTTAAATCACACTCTACAAGCTGAACTCTGTTAGCTGTGATAATGCTCTTGATGTAATGGTGGCAGACATGACTGGTGAATTACTGTAAGCTATCACAGCTGATACTACCCACTTCAAGGTAGCAAATGAACGTAGTCTGTTCTTATGGCAGAAGTACAGAGAAAATCCTCAAGCCACCAGATTTTCTACCTGGAAAGGGGCTCATTTCAGTCACAGTGATGGTAATGTGTACTCAGCACTCACACAGTTCCGGTGATGTGGTACAACTGTAAAATTCTGCAAAGGGCAAAATGACTAGGCTGAACTCCTTTCATTACAATTACTTATCTTGAACACCACCATATACTGCACCCCTATAGGGTAATGCTCATGCCCATTGCCCTCCTTTTTGCCATGCTACTCTCATTATTTTTGTCTCTCTCCTACCTCCTGCCATCAGTGACACCACGCAGCCAAAACATCTCACCTAACATCCACCTTGCCACACCCCATTCTTCTACAGCTATTGCACTTCCATTACTTATTTAAGCAGAAGACAATACCTTCTGTATAACTGTTTCCACAAACACTCATAAAATATCTTTTAAAACTCTGCTAATTATTAAGCTGCTAAGAGCTGGTGTCATACAACTAAACCCAAAGCCATGTCTAAACACACAGCTCTCACAAAGCCCATTTACCCTACATCTGACAAGTAGATAAAAGCCACCAGGTAAAATTTCAGACCCATTCCTCAATGCAAGAAAATCATTAAGAAATACCTGCTTCGATACTGAACTAACAACAAATGGGTGGACTGGAGGCCTGGCTTATATATAAAAAAAACAAGATAGTAGGACAAATTAAAACCTAGTTGCAAGACAATTACAACCCTTCCAATATATTCAGTCCAGCTGCACAATATACTATGACAACAGACCAGAAAACAGAAAAGGAGGAAGGGTAGCACGTCTTCTCACTAGAAACCTGTCAATCACTATCTTAGAGCTAACTTAAGGTGCAGGTTCGGGAGACAGAGGTCAGAACAGGATCCTACAAAACATTGCACTAGGATAACACACCAGCTTTGCATATATAATTAGCTTACACCTCTCCCCCATCTTCTGTACCCATATACCAACAATTAATCCAGCATATATTCCCTAAAGGGCTTCCAAATAATACAATCATACTAGGAGACTTTAATATAAAAGCCAGTGCCTCACTTTCCCATACACTTAAAATGCTATCATAATTTGAAACAATGTGTTAGTAAACTTAACAGACAGAACCTAATTAATAAAAATGACACCATACTTGAGCTCATTATGACCAGCATACATGAAAGTTGTTGACAAGTAAGTATCCTACCTAATAATTTAAGAGATCACTGCCCAAACCCTTCAGGACATGGAGAAGTATGGAACTATGAGTAACTAGCTTTTCAAAAAAGAGGAAAGAGAATTAAATGACTGTAATTATTACAATTCCACTTAAACATTTAAGTGTACTTGTGAACTGTGTGCTGATACTTCTTTGTATTTTTCTGTTCTGTTCCATCTGATTGCATTTTAATTAGCAGTTGTGGGAAACCTGTGTTTCAAAACTCTGTTTCTACATTTTCTGTACTTCTAATTCCACAAGTAAAATTACTTGTAAAAGCTATCTGTTTGTATTTTAATCCCTGCTAGATCAAAGTCTTGTAGTTTAATTTACAGTTGTGGCAGAACTATGTGCTATTACCGGATGTGCACCTTAGTAATTTATTACTGCAATTTTTCCATAAATTGTGTTGCTAGTAAATTTCTGCATAGTATGGTGCCTTAAACTGTAGTAGAAGTTCAATAGTGAGAGAATTTTCTCTGCTGCAGTTTGTGCTTCAGTGTTTTTATATTCTGCTTATCAAGTACCTGCTTGCATTCTGTGTCTGTCCCACCCCCACTAACACATTAAATTAAAGTTTCTGAAAGAGCTCCACTATTACCTTTTTTATTTCCTAGGCTCTGTAGCTAGCCTGCTGTTCACTGAAAATTTCCTAATGCTCCCACCCTTTTGCTGTTGTTGTTTTATAAGGCTGTGTCTCTGCCCTCCACCCCTTGTGATTATTTTATTTATTTTATTATTTATTTTACATTTATTAACCGGGTTAGTCTGGCTGAGCTTTTGGCTCATTTTCAGCAGAGACCCAGGAAGAAAAGGTCCTCTGGAGTAGAAAACAATTTATTAAATGTTAGTAACATAGTAGTAACAATCAGCTATAGGATGTTACAAGCAGAGACCTGGAGAGAAAAAAACTCAGGGAATTCAGTTATACAGAGTATTAACAATTGACAGACAAGTATGTGAGTTGTTACAAACAAGGTGTTAAACAATTAGCAGAAGAAAATGTGACTAGTTACAATATTATTTAAGCTGCTTAGAGCAAAATGATTTAATAGGCAGATGCTTATTTAAAGTGGGTCGGATCTAGTTGTATAGGAGTTTGGAAACAAGAAAGGAAAGTAAGAATGGCTAGTAGGAGATGTAGGGGAGGTAGAGCATAGGAGACAGACTAGACAGGCAGGTTGTTTTGGGACTGTAAGAATTAACAGTGGTTGGAGACAGAGGAAGGGAAGAGGTAGAAGAGACAGGAAATAGTGCTAGAGACACATTAAGAGTGAGGTGGGGAAATAGGTGAAAGGATGGTGGTTTCAGGGTGGTTGGCTACAGTGGCAAGACCACTTTGTTTTTAGATATTTCCTTGTGGCTAATTTGAAACTTTTGCTATGCTGGAGGGATTTTATTTCCAAGGGGAGTTGATTCCAGGATATAGCTAGGTTATAGTTATAGAGAAGGCAGCCTATTTTGGTTTGGGGTTTGTAGATGTCTAATAATTCTTGATTTGAGCTGCATAGCGTCCTAGCAGGGGAATATTTCGATATAATAGTGGACAGGCTGGGGCAGAAGGAGAGTAGATAGAGAATAGAGTAGATGATTTGTAGTTGGTTTAGTTGGAGCAGCTGAGGGAATTCTAGCCAGTCTAGTTGTTGTAGTGCTAAGCAGTGGTGTGACTTGTAGGTTTGGTTAGCTGCAATTCTGGCGATCTTATTATAGGTAGTTTCAAGCTTGGAAATAAGTATAGAATTTAGGTTTGTGAATATATGGCAGCTGTACAGGTGTGTTGGGAGTAATAAAGCCTGGGAGAGAGTTATTTGGGCAGTGTTAGTTAAGTATTTTTTCCTACAAAAAAGGTATCCAAGTTTCTGATGAGTTATTTTTACCAAGTTAGTAATATGGAGATCAAACTTAAGCTGATCATCTATTGTAACACCTAGTAATTTAGTACTAGATTCAGCTAAGATGACAGTGTTGTTGCAGGATAAGATGGTAAATGTACTTTTGAGTGTGGTGATGTTTTTAGGGAGGAGGAGTAGAAGCTTAGTTTTTTTTGGATTAAGTATTAGTTTGTTATCACTAAGCCAAGTCTCAATGGTGTGGAAGGATGCCTGGGTAGTTGAGTGGAGGTCATTTGGGTTGTCAGCAATGGTTATAACAGTTGAGTCATCAGCATATTGCACAAGAGATGACTGGGGACAAGAGGAGTAGAGCAAGTTGGTGAAAATATTAAAGAGTAGTGGTCCAAGTATGGACGCTTGGGGGATTCCCATTTGTACAGTGAGAGGGGAGGATAGTGCAGAGAGACATTTAACTGATTGCTGGTGGGTTGAGAGATAGCTGGAGAACCAGGAGATAGTAGGGGGAGAGAAATGTAAGTTAGTGAGTTTATCTAGGAGGAGTGGGTGACAGACAGTGTCAAAGGCTTTAGAAAGGTCAAGGAATAGGCATGAGACAAGTTTATTATCACGAGCTAGTGAGACTATGTTGATGAATGCTATGAGTGCAGTAGTTGTACTATGCTTGGGACAGAAACCATGCTGTGGGGTGTGAGAAGGTTTTCCTGGTGAAGATAACGCATTACCTGCTTGTGAATGCATTTCTCTAGGATTTTTGAGAGTGGAGAGAGTATGGCAATCTGTCTGAAGTTGGATATGTCTGAGGAGTTGCCCCCTTTGTGAATGGGTAGAGTAAAGAAATTCTTCCATACGGTGGGGACATAGGATTCAGAAATGGATCGGCTGATTAAGATGGATACAGAATAGGCAAGAGGTTCAGAGGCAATCTGCAGGAAGTAAGAGGGTAGCTTGTCAGCAGATGGGGAGCAAGGTTTAAGTTTAGAGAGTAATGACTTTACATAGTTAGTTGATACAGCTTTTGGAGAGAAGGAGTTAGGAGGGTTTGGAAGAGGTATAGAGTTTGTGGGGGTGCTAGTGTTGTTTCTGGGGGGGGGAATTTATTATGGAGGTTATTGAGTTTATAAAATGAGTGTTAAATTTGTTGGCTATGTCTTCAGGTGTTGCACTGAGACATGGGCTAAGAGAGGAAGGGTTTCCTGGATGAAGAGTCTGTTTAATGGAGCTCCAGAATTTCTTTGGGTCTGATTTAAGAGTAGAGGGAGGATTGGCATAGAAGTTTATTTTGTCATAATGGATGATTTTTTTTATTTTATTTCTGAGTTCTTTATATTTCTGAAGAAGAGAAGGGGTCCTAGTTTTAGTCCACATTTTCCAAATCCTATCCTGGTCTTTCATGAGGGCTCTGGTAGATTTAGTGAGCCAGGAAGCAGTATTGGATTTGATTCTAATTGTGTGAAGAGGAGCAAGGGAGTTCAGAATGTTTAGGAATGTGGTGCTGAAGGAGTGGACAGCTTCATCTAAAGGAAGAGTGGTGAGGTAAGACCAGTTAATTGTGAGAGTTGGTGAATAAAGGAGTTAGGACAGAAATGAGAAAGTGAGCAGGTGGTAATACATTTGTTAGGTTTGGTAAGGTGGGGACTACGTCTGGTAACTGTTATAGGGAAGTGGTCGCTGAGGGCATTTGGAAGGGTTTGGGAGTTATGATAGTTTTGAGGGTGGGAGACCAATATCCAGTCATGAAGAGAGCTAGATAGGTGAGATTTATTAATGTAGGTTGGGGTTGTGATTAGCTGCTTGAACCCATGTAGGTTTATACAGGAAGTAGTGTTGGGAGCTTGTATTGTAAGCCAATCAATATTTACATCTCCCAGTATAATTATTTCATTGTGGATGGTATGTGAGAGGTGAGATAGGATGTTCTCAAGTATGTTAATATTATCACCAGGGGGAATATAGATTGCTGCGACAGTTATGGTGTTGAAACTGTTAAGTTTGAAGTTGGTCAGTAGGAGTTCAGCTGGTGAGAAGTAGGGTAAGTCTAGTGTGGGACTGAATTGGGAGAGACAATTGGAGTAGAGTATGGAGACTCCTCCTCCTTTTCTTTTAGGTCGATCTAATCTAAGGATATTATAGCCAGGAGGGATGATTTCACTGTCCAGATGGTGTGGTTTTAACCATGTTTCAGTTAGGGTAACTATGTTAGGAGTATAGTTAGCTATCCAAGCATGGCGTTCTTGAACTTTATTTATAAGGCTCCTGACATTGATAGAGCAGAATTGTACTTGTTTTTGTGGGTTGGAGGGGTTGGCAGGTTTAGATACAGTGGGTTATTGTTCAAGGTAGTGTCTGTAGGGCCTGGGTTAGAATGAATGTCACCAGATAGAAGTAGAGGTTTGTAATGGGGTTTTAATTTGAGTAAGTAGACCTTGTTTTTTTGTTTTAAAGGGGAGGAGGGAGATATTTTTATTTTAGGAATGGCAGTGGTGGGGGGGGTGAAGGGACAAATTAGTAGATAGGGTTGTGGTGTAGTACTTGAGTTAAGAGTGGTGTTTGAGGGATGGAAATAGGGAGTAGGTAATTGTGAGTGACAGGAGGTGAGGTGATAGAGTATAAGGAGTACAGAAGGTAAGAGTATAGTTTGAGTTGTAAGAGACATGTCACTTTATGGGATGTAGAACAGAGGATGAGAGGAAGGGGTGGGAGTAAGGTATAGTAGTCTTTGATAGTGGATAATAGGTAAGTGTGGGGAGGTGCAAAGAAGGGATGTAGTATCAGAACAGGAAGTAGAGGGGTGGAGGATTTGGGAGGAAGTAAGGGGGTGTGGTTATATGGATAGGTATAAGTATGGCTAGGTATAGGTATAGGTGAGGTGAGGTACAGGTGATTATCTGATTTGCAAACTCTCTCCCTCCCATCTTTCATTGTGATTGACTGTTGTATAAGCGATTTATGTACTATTGCCACCCATTGTTTACTATAGACCGATGATACTGAGTCCCCACTGAGAAAACCAGTATTGTTCTTGAGTAAACCTCCTTTACTACATACTGTCTCCTACTCATGTTCCTGGAGCTCAGTAAAGATTGTAGTACTAGCCTGCATTCCAGAAGTGTTTTTTCTTGTACCCAGTGCCATCCAGGCAAAGTTGAGTGCCTTTGGTTGCTAAATCACGCACGTTATTTTGAGTGCTCACCTACGTTTCCTGGTTTTATTTGTGTATTTCAGTGACTTTATTTAACTGCTGTTCCTCTCATTGTTACTGTCATGAAATTACCTTCAGCAAGGGATTTCTAGCTAGCTGTTTAAGGGCTTTGTGTTTTTACATCAGGAGGACTAGGGTTATTTATCTTGTGGAAGGATGTGTTTGCCTGGTCTATCTGAGTTGGGAAATACACAAAAGGACCCATAATGTAGTCATTTTATTTGCCAATGGGCTCATTATTTAGTTTTCTGTTTTTTTTCTGTGCTGCTATAAATTTTGCATGTTTGCATGGGTTATCAGCGACCTGTACAGCAGCAAACACATAGAATGCAAATTTTCTCTATAGAACAGGCCATAAAACTTTACTGTGATCTGTAAAGCAACAATATAGTGCAAATGCCTTGTGCACCAACAAGCTTAGAGCAGCTAGTTGGCTCTTGAGTGACAATACCTACAGCTTTAGTAGAAATCGGTATTGTATGAACATTAGAGTTAGTAGAATTTAGTACTGTTTAGCAGAATCAGCCCCAGTAAAGCACCTTATTAGTCTGCACAAACAAAGCACCCTATATAGCCTTCTACCCCAATATACCATCCCCTTATAGCTCATAAATCAGAGGACTGGACATTATGGACATCAAATTTCCTAACTTCTCTGTAGCCAGCTTGATGGATATGGACATCTTGAGTTAATGTAGCAATTGTCTCATGTTTATTGACAACCACTTAATCCTTAAAGAATTTGACACAGTATGTTAGAGGTGTAATTGCACAATCACACTGAAGACTAAACTCTCACATACAAGTCCACATCAGGTTGTCAAAACCAGGCACACAACACCCACCTCATAGAATACAAAACACACAGATAGACTAGCATATGCTGAGGCACTTAAAAGCAATCTTCCTAAATAGCAAAGACTGCCTAGATTGTCACAGCTATTCCTCAGCAAGCCCAAAAGGTACTCAAAAAAAACAACACCTAACACAACACAACACATACTGTAATGCTAACCAGAGCCCCAAACACTAAGCCCCTAAGGCAAGCAAACACACTTCCCAGGACTCTCATCATAGGGACTGTATTGTAAGATATACTGGTGCCCCTCTAACCAGGCTAAACAATGAGAAGATCGCTGATAGGATCTGCCAAATTATGCACACACTCAAGTCATTACACCACAGGTACCAGGGTGATTCCATCATAGTCCATGTAGGTGTAGATAACCTGAGATGAACCTCCCTAGGCTATATGAAGAGGGACACTATGGAACTTTCAGACTGTCACAGGCAGGTATGAGTCTGGTACTGAGCAGCATATTACCATCAATAAGGAGGATGCCACAATACAAGAAAAAATAATTGATTTCAACAACTGGCTGTCTTTCAGGTCTCATTCTAAGGGGATCCAATATTTGTCACCTTGGAATGAGGTGGTAAACAGATCACTTTGCTTTACCAATGATGGTCTGCATCTTTCCTCTCTAGGCTTTTGAATACTGGCTAAGGCTTTGCCTTCCCCCCATAATGTCATTTTTAGGCAATGCCAAATTGACAAACCTTACAGACATCGAAAAATCAACTCAACAAACCTAAAGATGTTACTACTGCTCAATGCCAGCTACCTAAATAAAAAACTACACTCCTTCCAAGCCTTCCTCACACTTGAGAATATAGATATCTGCACAGTTACTGCGACACATTTTAAGGCAGCAGAGTGTACCCAACAATGCAAGGTTTCAGTGCCTTCCACACTTTTAGACCAGTAATTGCACAGACAAGAGCTAAAGCTGGAGGTGTCTCAATATACATTAGTAACAAGCATACTTACTGGGTAGTCAAACAGGATGATGTGCTGGAGTTCCTCGACGTGCAGATCACCATAGAAAAAAATCCTGTACCATATCCTAGCCAACTATAGGTCACCCGCCATGTCCCAAGAAGCTCAAAAGACATACTTGTACCTACTGGAGATACTTACCATCTAACCTAACACCCTATTCATGGCAGACTTTAATTACCCCTCTATAAACTGGGAATTCTACATGGCCTCAAATCTACAGGAATAGAGATTTCTGGCCTTTGTGAATACAAACAACCTTGAACAAATAGTGACTATGCCCAGTACACACTCCAACATATTGGACCTTTTATTTACAAATATGGGAGAAGCTCCACCCCACCCCATCCCCCATGTCTCATCCTCCTTGGTAAGGTCCTACCATAAAGCTGTTTCCTTCAAAATCAACTCTGTAATTCCATTAAAACCAGTAACACATAGGAACTATTCCAAGACAAATTACCTGTTATTAAATGATAGTTTGTCAAAACAGAATGCCCCTCAGTACCCCAGGAACACACCAGCCTATGTTGAATTGTTCTTAGACACTCTGTACAACCATGTTAATGACTGCATAGAGGCTGCTCTACCTACCAGATGTGAGCCCAGAACAAGCCCCAGGAGCAAACTGCCCTGGTGGTATCCCAAATTAAACAGGATATACAACAAAAGGGAAAAAATGTAGTAAAAATCAGGAAGGATAATTCCCATAAAGATTAAAATTTCTTATCAAAGTAAATATGCAACTAAGAGGGCTAATTAGGTCAAGCAAAGCCAACTTTGAGGTTGAGATCTCAGGTGAAAGATAACCATGGGGCCTTCTACAGCTATGCCAGAAACCTCAAGGGCAGCACACAGCGATGTGCTGAACTAGTGGTTAATGGTGCCACATTCACCTGACCTAGTGGTATAGCAAACGTGCTAGTGGACAAATTCAGTTCTAACTTTACCTCCCTTTTACCACAACCATCCCTCCAATAATACCCTGAAACATTACCCCTCCAAATGTGACTAGGAAGCATGTACTGGCTGCACTCACTAAAGCCAAGAACACAACCTAAATGGGCCCCAATAACATCCTGGTATGCCTCCTGAATAGTTTAAAATATGATTTATCAAGACCCCTGGAGTCATAGCTATAGTTTTAAAACAGGCTTTGTGCCACATGAATGGAGGAGGCTTTGTGCCACATGAATGGAGGACTGTGATGGTCATCCCCCTTCATAAGGGAGGATCTTCAACAGATCCTGGAAACTACTGACCCATTAGTCTGACTAGTCTTATTTGCAAAGCCATGGAAAGAATTATCATGGAAATTACTAACAAGGACATAAGAGACCTCCAGAGACTGGATCCATCCCAGTATGGCTTTGTCAGAGTAAGGCCATGCCTACTGAATCTGGTGGACGTCTTTGAAAAGGTCACTAAGGCAATGGATGAGAGGAAACCGTGCAAACTCCTTACGTAGATCTGGCTAAGGCATTTGATACAATATCCCACTCAGGCATTGTCAACAAACTTACAGAACTAGGTATAAACCCCTTTAGAACATGCTGGATATCTAGCTCAGAGATAGGAGACAGGATGATGGAATTGGTGAGGCCACCTCCACAAAGAGGTCACTCACCAGTGGAGTCCCAAAGGACTCTGTGCTAGGCCCACTCCTCTTTGCTATCTACTTCTCAGATGTCAAAGCCAATGTCAAAGGTCTCTGGCTAATGAAGTTCACAGATGATTGCAAAACTAGAGCAGTCATTGAACCCCCAATACAAGAATACCTTCAGGAAGGTCTAATACAGACAAATGCTTGGTGTAAATAGAGCATGTTGTCCTATTTACATATTTATTTATGGACAGATATGCTTCTCAGGAACAGGCTCCTTGTCCATGTAAAGCAGAGTTCCTCCCTATCCCTCTTAAGTGCAACTTGGACCAATGGATGAGTAATCAGAAATTCACCCCTAGTCTGGCTCCTGTGCCTCTGATGTGCAGAGGCTGTCAGTAAAACACCAATGTAAATACATCAAATATAAATACAGTTTGTGAGTCAGATTTGGGTTGCATGGCTAAGCTTTTAAGGGACCTAGTGGTCATTCGTCTAGTATGTACCTATGAACCTAAATCAACAAAAGTTACACCATGTATCATCTTGTACAGACCAATTTCAGAATCAGCACAAGAAATATTAAATGTAACCTCAAACTACTGTTTGGTCTTCAATTTACAGCTGTACAGATCCTATCTCAGCCCTTGCACTCTTCTTAGACATGTTGAGCCAAATAAATGTCACACTCTTCACATATTTAAAAAGAAGGCTGAGTTGGCTGAAATGCTCTTGGCTAACTTCAGAACTTAAAAAAATGTTCAAAACTAGAGATCTAGCCTGGAAGCAGCAGAAGTAGCAAGCTTCACATACGCACCTCCAAGAAAACTATAATCTACTCAAGAAAACAGCCAGAATTTCTACAAATGCAGCTAAGGCCATATATCTTAGAAGTATGCATGAAGTACTATCTACCAGTCCCAAGCATTTTTTAGAAAGAAGTTAAATCATTACCTGGAGGGAGTAAGGGTTTTACCAAGCACAGTAATAACAGCAGTGGTAGTCACAAGTTTGTCAATAAGTATAAACACTTTCTAATAGAAACCATTCAAAATCTAACCAACAGCTTTTTTTCCAAATACAAAGGCCTCCACCAGTTATGAATTTATCACAAGAATAACAGTGACAATCTTCCCAGCTGTGTACATTAGAAGAATTAGAGGTGTAGGTAGCTATGCTTGCACGTCACAGTCACACCCCCTCAGTCTAGCACCCACCCCTAAGTTTATGTTGAGTGGCAAAAGAAAAATCCTATCCTTGGACTTAAAGAGCAAAACAAAAGCTCTTCTTTACTTTTAAAATGTAGTAATCTCCTTGAAACATTTATGGCAAGCAGATCAGCTGCTACAGTATATGCCACACAGGGAGTGATGAAGTGCTTAATTTCTGACTGCAAATGCAATAACAGCATTCATTTTGGAATGCCAGAAGTACATTGAAGATTTATCTGGTTCTGCAAAAATCTTGCCTATTGACACTTTGATCCTGTGGTGGCTGCCCCCTTCACCGCAGTGTAGCTGTGCCTCTGAGCAAAATATAGCTCAACTTTCTATTTCAGGCAGCTAACTGATAAAGAATTTAAAAAAAATATCCTCAACCTAAATAAAAAAAAAATTAAACAGCAAGATCACTAAACGTCACCCTGCTTTCCTCAAAATGTTAGCGCCCGTTATAACTAAACCTCTCATTCATTCACTTCTTCAGCCTCTCACAAACCTCTGCTATCTTTCCTTCAGGCATCATGCATGGTTTCATCATACCACTACCCCAAAGAAAAAAAAACGAATGCAAACACTACAGACTATTAGCAACCCTTTGTCACTTAACAAATTTTTTGAAAACTTAATCTATAAACAACGTTTCAGCCATGTTAATAAATATGGCCTCCTTTATGACATCCAGCTTAGATTCAGAAACTTGTTCAATGCCACAACAGCATTATACTGAGCCACAAACACCATTTCAACAATATGCATGATTCTAACTTAATAAGTGGGCTTTTCATAGACATGACAACAGCATTTCAAACCATAAATCATAAGCTTCTCTTCTAAAAACATAGTCAACTTAATTTAACTTTGGATCAACAGCTATAAAGTGGTTTGTATCTACAAACTAGAACTTTGCAGGTACTAGGTACTGCAAATAGGAGTCTCTCGGGATAATGTCTGCAAGGCTGCAGTCCCCCCAGTGAAAAGAAAAAAAATAATCCATTTTTATTTATCTTTTCTATCTTTTTCTTCTCTTTCAAATGGGTAGTTTTATTATTACAATAACTGCTGCACTTACCATTCCAAGACCTTCTGAGACCGACTGAAAATGAAAGAGAAATTGCCTTACTTCATTTACCAGGTTGTTTTCAAAATATCCCTGTACTACGTTAAAATGATTGGGCTTACTACAATTCTTCCTGCCTGCATCAGAAGGCATAATCAGCACAAAAAGCAGTTAACTGGCCTGCTGTATGAAGCACTGGGGAGCAATTTCTTTTGTCGCAGGCTGTCTCACATGACTGGGGCAGCTGGACACCAAAAATAAAATATATATGTAACGGGTTATTGCTTAATTTTTTTTCTGTTTTTTTTTTGTTTTTGTTTTTTTTGACTAGACATACATTTGCCACTTATCTAATATGTATGAAGTTAAGTATTTTATTATACTGTATGTGTGTGAGGGTATGAGTGAATGGGGGTACAAATGTTCTGAACTATCCCAGATTTCACAGAATGTCTTTGATTTAGCCTAATATTTTGGTCTGTTCTTTGAAAAGTATGTGTTTTTCTGGCTAATCAGTGAGGATATTGGTTGCTAAGTAATGGCAGATGTTGACCTTTAGTCAGAAAAAGGCAAAATAATGCAAAGCCTGCTATCCACAAAACTTTCTAAGTTTATAAGGACACTATATGTCTCTGATTTTGGTCCTTTGTCACCCATTATTTTTTTAGCTTTCTGCTTGATTTGCAGGCTAAGAGGCTGTAAGGTATGTGGAAAGGGAGGAAGGTTATAGTGGGTTACAATCTTTAGTCTAATAGCAGTAAACTGAGAGGACACATTCCTGTGTAGCAGTTAATCTATTTATTCATTTAGTTCATCACAGTCAAACTTCTGGAGTGTACAGTCATAGTCATACAACTGACTATATCTGATGGTGGTGACATCTGTGTGTGTGTGTGTGTGTGTGTGTGTGTGTGTGTGTGTGTGTGTGTGTGTGTGTGTGTGTGGGTGTGTGTAATATACATATGTGTGGAGCATATATGCTTGCAACTGTCTCTGATTTCATTGAATGCATTTAGTTTGCCTCATATTTTTGTTTGTTTCATGTAACTTTTTGGTTTCACTGGCTAATCAATAAGGACTGTAATAATTTTGAATAGTGACTAAGATATGAATTTCAGAGTTAGTAGCCTTCAGAAAAATCATAGTAAGGCAAGGCCTATTATACTAGCAACTGTCTAAGAAAACAACAGTAATATCTTTCTCAGATTTTTGGTCATTTACCCAGTTATGTTATAGCTTTCTCCTTCATCCTTTAGCTAAAAGGTTAAGATATATGGGAGGGGTTGCAGTATCTTGAGCAATGTATTCTGACAGCAGTGAGCAGAGAAGATGCATTTCTGTCAGGTAGTTATGCATTCATTAATTAATTCATTCACTCAATTGCAAACTTATAAAATGTGCAGTCATAATCATACAAGTTGTAATTGATAGTTTTGTGTGCGTGTGTGTGTGTGTGTGTGTGTGTGTGTGTGTGTGTGTGTGTGTGTGTGTGTGTGTGTGTGTGTGTGTGTGTGTGTGTGTGTGTGTGTGTGTGTGTGTGTGTGTGTGTGTGTGTGTGTGTGTGTGTGTGTGTGTGTGCGTGTGTGTGTGTGTGTTGTTTGTGGGGGATATAAATGCTCCCAGTGGTGTATGATTTCACAAAAAGTCTCTGATTTTGCCTTAAATTTGGTCTGTTCTTTGTAATGTATGTGTTTTTTCTAACGAAACAGTTAAGGTTGCAGTCACTAGGTAATGACAAATGTTTGAGTTTCAGACTGAATAGGATTCTGAAAATGCATTCTAATGCAAAACCTGTTATTCTAGAATGTTCTACTTACATAAGGGCAATAACTATCCCTGTTGTTGGCCATTTGTTCCCCATTATTTTTAGCTTTCTTCTTGAATTTTAAACTAAGAGGTATGTGTGGGGGTGTTGCAGTATATTCTTACAGCAGTGAGCTAAGAATGTATACTCCTGTGTGGCTGCTATTTCCGGATTTATTCATTTATTTGCTTACAATCAAACATTTGGGGTTTACAGTCACAGTCATACAAGCAGCTGTAATTGACATTCATGTGTGTTTGTGTGTATGTCTGTATTAGTGCATATATGTGCAAGTGCATGGGGGTTTGCATTTGGTTGTACATAGTATTGTTTTGACAAATGCAACTATTATTTAAATATTTTTCATTCATTTGATCCCAACCAAACATTTGAACTGTACTCACCCATAGAATTTGCTGTAATTGATGGGGACTTGTGTGTCTGTGTGTTTGTGTGTGTGTGTGTGTGTGTGTGTGTGTGTGTGTGTGTGTGTGTGTGTGTGTGTGTGTGTGTGTGTGTGTGTGTGTGTGTGTGTGTAGGTTAAAATAAATCATTATTTTGTATTGTATTTCAGTATAAAATCTGATATGTATACAGTCAATGCAGTTTGCTTCAGTTGCTGGGTACAGGGGGCTGGTGGTGAATACAAGTGACTGAATCTGTCATTTGGTCAATTTAAGTAGTCATTGTTCTGTTTTTCATAAAAAGTGCATTTATGTGAAGCCAGCTGAAATACCTTACTGTGACTGGTTTTTTTAACACGCTCAGAAGTCTGAGGTGTGCACAATGAATAACGTTTCCATAAATTATGGTTTTGAGGGTTGTCTGTGATTAAAATTATTGCATGTAGAGGAGGGATTGCAGTGTATCAAACATTTGCAAGTTGTTTATATATTTCTTTAACTTTCCATCACAACATCAACATTTTACATGATAAGTGACTGTCTGTGCTTGTCTAGGCAGAATATGTGTGAAATGAACAGATCACTGGTGCAGTGGTGCTGCAAGCCAGCTCACATGGCTTGGTTCTGTATTTTGAGTTTTTGGCTACAATTCCTTCTTTGTAGAGTCTATTTGTTCTCTCGATCTATATGGGTTTTAACCAGGTGTTCTGCCTCTCTGACCCACAGCTGTATAATGTATGCCTGTGGCTATTTCTGCTTTGACTTTCATCACAATCTAGCATCAGAGGGGCACACAGCAGCTAACTATGTTGCTTTGGAGGGGTAGGCAGACAGACACTTCCTCAATATAGGATTTATATATTTTGTCAAGCATTTGTCATCTCACTTTATTGGGAACTATTTAGTTAGCTTTTAACATAAAGCTTCAGACACAACTTATATTTTCTTGAAAGAAAATATAAGACTGAATTTGTTTCCATTCTTACAATGCTTGTTCAGGCCATTATTGAATCAAAAGGTTGGTAAATAAATGATTTAAGATGGCATTTCAAAGAACTCTATGACAACTGGGGAACTAGCAGCCCCAGATCACCAACTTAATTCAATTATTTTCTCCGGCTGAGGTGTGTTAAAAGGCATAAAAACATAAAAAGTAAGACTCAGTGAAAAAAAAAAAAAAACACGATAGAAGTAATCTAGCTGAATTGCTGGATTGTGTTTGGCCAGAATGCATGGAAAACAGGGGAGGGACACTAAATAGGTTTACCTTTGAAACGTTGAAAATCGCATTGCCGAACAGCCAGTTGGGCGAATCGAAATGCCGATTTCTGATTGTCGAACGTCACGGAAGTTTGAAACTCAGCAAATCGAACAGCAGATTTGCTGAGTTTCAAACTCTGATGTCGAACACACAATGTAATGCAGAAGGTAAGCCCCCCTGCACCCCCACACCCCCTACTTTAATATTCTAACTCTGAGATCACACTACAGTGGAGAATGGGTCCATTTCCCAATCCCCACTATAGTGCACTCCACATCCAAAATGCCGAATCTGCAATGAGCGAATGTCAATGTGCATTCACTCATTACACATTCGATGCATTTTTTCAGCTATCTGAAAACTTGAAATCATCCTTTTGCTCAATCCACTTTCACATATGTGCATTACGCACATATAAAGGTAAACCACAAAATATGTGCAGCGTGACCTGTGTGCAATGGAGGGTGACTTGAGACATACCTTCCTGGACCACATGAAAAGAAACATGGAAGAGCTCTCGGATCATGTGGCCCAGGCATGTATGTCCCTAGCCTTGAGTAGCATCCTGCCTTCACCCAGAATGAAACCACAGTATAAGGACAAAATGATTGACTTAAACAATTGGCTAAGCTTCTGGTGTGATTCAAAGGGGATCCAGTATCTGTCTGCCTGGGACAAAATGATCGACAGACCATGATGCTTTGCCAGAGATGGTCTGCACCTATCGCCCCTGGGATTCAGGTTACTGGCTAAGGCTCTTGCCACCCCTATAGTGCCTTTTTTAGGCAAAGTTCAAAGGACAAAACCATCACCATAACAAGTACAAGCATGCAAAATCTGAAGGTAATGCTACTCAATGCTAGATGTCTAAACCTCAAAATGCACTCTCTCGAGGCCCTCCTAAAAATGGACAACATTGATATCTGTGCAGTAACTGAGACCTCGTTCAAGGCTCCAGAGAGCACTGCTGCAATACCAGGCTACAACTCTTACCACACTTTTTGACCACCAAACCAGGACTGAAACACTAAAGGTGGAAGAGTGTCCAGGTTCAACAAGGATATTCACACCACCAGGCTAGTTGCCCAACACAATGTGTCTGAAATTCTCCAGGTGCAACTTACAGTAGGTAAGACTGCAATCCAAATTGTAGCTTGTTACAGATCCCCCAACATGCACCAAGATTCTCACTACACCTTTCTAAACATACTGGAAAATATTAAGATACAACCAAACACCCTAATACTGGGTGATTTCAACTAACCTGCCATTAACTGGGAAAACTACTCATGTACCAACACCTTTGCTCAACGGTTCTTGGAATTCATAAATTCCAATGTCCTGGATCAACTAATCCATAGTCCCACCAGGGGCTCAATATCCTAGACCTGGTCATTACCAACATGGGAAATCGATGCTCCACACCTATGGTCACCCCCTCATTGGTCAGGTCTGACCATAAGCTAATCACCCTTGACATCCACATCCCTCCCCCACCCCCCAGTAAGGAAACATCCATAAAAAACTTCTCCAAAGCCAACTTCATTCTACTCAAGTCAGAAGTGACAAACTTCATGACACCCATGCAGAGGGGAACTGATAGTTCAACTGCTGAATCCTACACTAAGGTACTGTATGAGCACATCCACTCATGCATGAATCATGCCATCCCAAATAGAACCAAGACACTCTCCTCCAAAAAAAGGAAGCCAATCTGGTGGTCCCCTGCCATAAACAAACTTTACAACAAAAGGAAGAAACTGTTGCAAAAAAGAGGAAAAACCCAGGATGCAAAAACCTCCCTTACCAGCCTCAGTAAGAAGCTGAGATCCCTCATAAAATCCTCCAAAGCTAGTTACGAAAATAAAATTGCCAAAGATTCCAAAGACAACCACAAGGCATTCTATAGCTATGTCAAGAATCTAAATAGCAATGCTCAGATCTGCTCTGAGCTACAACCAAATGGCATTAAATATACTGATCCCAAGGATATTGCCAATTGACTTCTTCAACTCAGTCTCCAGAGCTATGGATGAGGGTAAGGCGGTCAACACAGCCTATCTGGACCTTGCCAAGGCCTTCAACACCATCCCCCACTCTGGAATCATAGATAAACTTACTAAGCTGGGCATTAATCCCTACGTCACTCAATGGGTTGCCAATTGGCTTACTGACAGAACCCACACTGTAAAAGTAGCCAACTCCAAATTCAGCTCCAGACAAGTGACAAGTGGAGTACCTCAGGGTTCAGTCCTGGGACTGTTCTTGTTTGGCATCTACTTCTCTGAAGTACAGGCCAGCACTATGGGACTCTGGTTAACAAAGTCCGCAGATGACTGTAAACTGGGAGCCATTATTGAATCCCCAAATGATGTGGATATTCTACAAAAGGGCCTTACAGAAACAGATGCTTGGTGCAAGAGCCATGGGCTCAAGCTTAATGCCAAGAAATGTATAGTTATCCCCTTTGGGAAAAAACATGTACCCATGAATTACCACATAGGTGGCAGTACATTAAACACTGAAAGTGTGATAAGAGACTTAGGGACACAGGTGGACAGTGGTCTCACCTTTGATAACTACATCTCCACAACAGTCAGGAAATCCTTCTATGTGGCACACCTCATCACTAAGGGCTTTTCATCCAGAAAAAAGGAGGTCATTGTCCCACTGTTCTCATCCCTCATTAGACCCCATTATAGAATACAATGCCCCATTTGGTATGTACCTCTCAAGACATCTGCAACAACTGGAAAGGCCGCAGAAATACCTCACTAAAAGAATCACAGGCCTAAAGCAGATACCCTATGCTGACCATCTAAAAAATCTCCAGCTATACTCTGTTGGATATTGTCTACTCAGAGACGATCTCTGCTTAACATACAAGGCCATGTCAAACCCAGAGCTGTTGGACATGCTACACTTAAAGAAATCCCAAATCCCTCAGAGCCACACGTTCCAGGGGTCTAAACCTTGTCATCACAATAAACAAAACATGCTGGAGGGATACGTTCCTGACCCAGAGACTCCCCATACTCAGGAATAGATTGCTCATACATGTCATGCAGAGCGCCACCTTGTCCCTCTTCAAAAGGAACCTTGATGATTGGATGGGAGATAGGAAATTCACCCCAGGGATCATGTCAGTCACCCTGCTAGACAGGGGTCCATGGAAGTAAATATTGTGGGAAGAAATAGCCAGGGGAATTGTTATGGCTAGGCTTGTATAGGCCCTAGGGCTGATAGCCTAGTACCAACCTAGGAACCTATGACATGGAATCCTTTGTTTAGTGTTACATTCACCTAGGGCTGGCCTTGTTGATTGCAGCCAGACAGCCAAGGTGTATACAGTCCATAAAGTGGCTATAATGAGTGGGTACTGAGGTAATCCATAGATGAAAATGATGGACACAAATTGTTATTTAATAGCTTATTATGAAAATTGACCTGTTTTAATAAAGCCCCTTACTGTCCTTTTAGCCCCACCCATTCATTTGCCTCTTGCCACCTCCTTGCTTTGAAGCCACTAGCCACCGCTGCACATAATGTTGTCACTTTTCATTAATGACATTGACACAGACCTAGCCCAAGTCAATATAGTTATATAAACTGACAATCTCTTACTGTTAAACTCTAATAAAGATGTCAACATCCTACAGCAAAAACTGCAATCTAGTTTTACAAGAATCTGCACCTGATAAATAACAAAATGTTGCTTGTCAGTTCTAGAAAGTCAAATGTAATGGTCTATGGCTTCCTGCAAAAACTATGAAAAACTTTGCATCTAACAATAATTAACACAGTAGACAATATGCTACCTCTAGTAATAGTATAGATTATCTGGGGATCACCTTGGACCCTACTCTTTCATTAACAAACCAAACAAATGATATTATTAAGAAAACTGTTCACCAATTAAAGCTAATTTACAAGCCCTTGCACCTCGTACAATGTGCAAAGCTATAGCTAGAAATATACTTATTCCCAAAATGTAATGGGGCTCCCTCTAATAACTCTTCACTCTAGCACAAATACTCACAGATTACAAACTAGTGTAATCTAGAGCTTTGCACAATTTACAGAACCACATGTTCATCATGACCAACTCCTTTAATGCTTCAAGTTGTACCAGTCAGAGAAAGAACTACCTAGCTATTTAGGTCACACATATAGAAATGACTAAAATAGGACACTGTCCTCCTTTAAAATCCAAACTACAAATTAAACAACCAAGATACATTCTGACAGACAGTTAATAAGAGGGCCTAACCCTTATTTGACCACATTTTAAAATAGCCACAGGAGAACATGCATTCTCAGAACTGGCTCCTGCAATCTTGAATAAACTCCCAGGAGAAGTGGGGGAGCAAAATCCTACCCCAGTAAACAAACTAAATAAATAAACACTCAGAAACATTGAAAATTAAAGTAAAAGAACAACTCCCGCAGGATTGCAAATGCTTATATGTTTTAGGAGTATCCCCAACTGGTTAGTGTTTCGCACATATACAGCAGATACCTTTATTGTAGAAGTGATGTGAAATAATTTCTTAGCTGGAAGGCTCTATAAAGCAACACTACAAAGAGCTGTACATCCAGTCATTCAGCACAGTGAAATATAAGACATGCCAAGGGTGACATACTCATTCTAGCTAAATGTTTCAGGGAATGAGACTCCATGAAATCTTGCAGAGATAACTGAACAGGTGCACAATTAGATGTCTGTATAAACAATGAAGAAGCATTCCATTACTACAGAGGATGTACACCATTATAAATAGTGGACCAGCTGGCCATGTATGAGTGCTTCACCATGATGTCATGATCACTGTCACCTAATTACAACTGTGCCTTCACAGAAGCTGACCATAATTACCTGGAGAAGGTAGGTGCCACTAGCATTTCTGGGCTGTAATGACATATGTTGGTATGCTAGTCGGGATCGCATTACAGACAAGCAGTGCTTTAGAGCTTTAGGTTTAGTATGTTGTGATGCACTGCTGGCTTTGATCTCAGAATCCTGCTTAAATAAGTACATGCATGTTGTAGAATCATATCTGTCATGCTACCTGCATGTTACAGTACCCAGGTTTAATGTGGAAAAATAGCGCTGAAGCAGACACACTACCTGTGTGTGCTATGTATGTTGCCCTACTAAACCTACATGTTATTACAATATGCCCTAATGCAGTTTTAAATGAACACAGAACTGCTCAGGTGCATCACTGCTTTAGTCGCCCTACACACAGACGTTCTACAGACAGTGCAAGTCTATGTTGCATAAGTCATGTCTGCATTGTCTTTGACATACCAATATATATACAGTGACAGCAGCACCAATAGCACTAATGCAATAATGTGAAGATGTCTGCGCAAGCAAACACATATTACAGATACCAGTGCGCATGTGGATTTAGTCTAAGTTCTAATCCCGTACTTTGGGTTAATATGTGTGTTTGCACTGGCATATCGCAGTTGTCACTGGAGAGGTACCTATTTTGTAGTACTGTTCAAGATGCATCATGATTTGGATTCTGTGAGCAGGACATAGGAGCTGACTAACTCTGCATCCCTGTGCTGGGCTAGACCCTCATTATGCTATGGAACAGGACTCTCCATCTGTGATTCATGTGTGACACTTGATCATATGCTGTCAGGTTGCAATGTACTGTAAATGCTGTTTGCTCAGTGGTAGTTGCTTGGCAGACATGTATATAGATTTTATTTTTTTAATATATGTTAACTGAGTGTCCCTTTTCAGGGAGTAACTTGACAGCACTGTCCAGTAAAGTGATTCACTCAAACTCACAATGCTGACAAGTGACAACAGAGAATCAAATCCTCAATCTCAAAACTACAGGATAAAGCTCATTATTATATCATAGGCTACATTGCTAGGCTGTTGTTATATGATGTATTAGCAAAAGCTTTGTCTTATGTCCTTCCTGCCTTTCACACTGCAAAGGTTATCACACATGGCAATATACTTCAGCCTGACCTCCCATGCATGTGAAGAATACTTGCCTGGCCATGTAGTAGCACAGTCTACAACTACTCAAATACAGTTGTAACCTTTTTAAAGGGGTCAGTAAGCCCATTTGTATCTGCCATTTATCATGTTGGCAGGAGCTCAGGTGCATAGGAAAACCTGCAACAAAAATGGCCTTAAATAGTAACATCTACTGCTGCATGTAGCCCAAACTTAAAAAGACATTGCCGTTACAAATGCTAGATGCCTACTCTATCTCCATTCAGTATGTTTCCATCCACCTATATCATACAGTATATTTTCCCTTATTTGTATCATGCACACCAATGGTCAATCGACTCTCCATTGCCAGCATACATATCAAATATTATATGTATTTCTGTACATCTGTGATATCTGCCTCAGTTATATGTAGCTGTATGACCACTACCAGAGAAGCATAATGATTAAGGTGTTTACCGCATAGACACAAGGTACAGGGCTTTATTCTTACCCCTGTGTTTGGAAATTTGGTTAGGCTTAAAATAGTGCACTAGGGCAGATAGCCCATTACTGACCTATGAATCTACCCAATATTCCCAAATTTATCAAAACTTCTATTTGTTCATTCCAGACAAAAGGTGTTACTCCACAAAACATGACACCTCACTGACATCCTTCAGTGAATTCTCACAAACTACCTGCTATCATACTCACACAGCCACCATATGTCAGGTGTATGTTTCCATTTTCAACCTCTTTGTTGCCATTTCCCTCCACTAGCTGCTGTTGACCTTTAATGGTTTGTGGTGGGGTAACAGCTGACAGTGGTTTTATAATATATGCAGATGATCCACAAAGGTTTTTCTGTTATAATCACAGTGCATGCAAGCAGATGTGTGTACAAAGCACAGTGGCATTTGTGACGTACAACATCACATGTGCCATTAGTACAAGTAATATTATAAGACTAAGAGACAATGTTATTAACGCACTATAGATGTGGTACATACTGTTTGCAGGAGCCAGGATTGTTTGCAAAACACTAGTGATTGACACTCATGTGGTTGATTATTAATGTGAGACCAGTGGACTTGCTGGTTCCCTGAGGACTTTTCCCTTTTGCCATGGTGGGGCAAACTTACTTATTGATTTATTTATTTCCTCTGATAACCAGGTAAATGACATGATTGTAAACACTGGACCATTTTTCACACAATAGGGCAAATGGGAACAAAAAACATAGCAATATATACATGAACAAGATCAAGATCAAATTAATACATAGTATTATTTGCTCATTTTATTTAGTCTAAACAACTATTAATTATTTAATAATTTTATTTATTTTATTTTATCTTACATTTGTTTACCGGGAAAGTCCGACTGGACACATGTCCTTTTTCAGCAGAGGCCAGGGGAGAAAAGTTCCACATTGAAACATACAGAAATGCAATATAGAAGTAGAATATATAGGGCACAGAAGTTAAAATACTATCTAGATACAGTGTGGACAAACAGTTTTACTTACAGACTAGTTAAAGACTATCATAGTTTAGCTAATACACAATAATTCTTAACTTAATAAGTAGGAGACATTGCATCATGAAACCTTTCTGTATAAGAAAATAGAGAGACCAGTATGACAATTAAACAAATTCTGAACACAGTTTACTAAGAAATTGAATTCTCAAGTCTTTAATATGCCATCATCTCTACAATGTTATAGTACTACGGAGTGTTAGTTTGCAAAGAGACGTAGTCAACAGAATAGACAGAGAGCATGCATTTGTCAGTAAGTGAAACAAAGTAGCAGCATAGTCAGAGGGAGAGGTTAGTCTTGTGTACAGCAATACATTTGAAAAATAAGAAAAACATGCACTGAGAAATCCAGCAAAAAGGAAGTAATATTGAAAATGATGACGAACATAAAGATGGTGATAATGATGATGATGATGATGATGATAATGATTACAGTGGGTCTATATCACATAGTCAAAGTTTAATAACTTCTTGACACGGAATGTTCGAACCATCCTGTTCAAAGTTAAAAAACTTTGACTATAGCTAAAAACAAAAAAAGAAAAGAAATCAAAATAAACTGTTGTAAGCAGGGGGGAAGCTCCCCTGCACCCCCCACTCCTTAAATATACCAACTCCGAGACTGCACCACATTGAACAAAATGGAAACCTCCCCTTATGGAGATTTCTGTTGAAGTGCTCAAACTTCTGCAAATTCGAACTTATGGTCTCGATCATATGAGGTTCGAACTTGCAGAAGTTCGATTATCTGATAGGAACCCATTACAGTTTTTCCCTAATATATGCCCTAGTAAAGGAAATGTTTACATATTTTCAAATGATATTAACAGCAGCAGAATGAGTTACTGAGATGAAACAAGCTACTACTCGACTTCAGATTTGATTAGTATAGAGATAGGTACTTTGGGTCTGGGGGTACAGGACACTTTTCCCCCCACAAAATGCTTTTTGTTCTGAGTTTCTGTTTCAGAATGCTGCTTTTGCATTCACAGGCTTTTACTCTTCTGTGGTTGTTCTTTTATGAATCGTTTAGAAACTAGTTGGTATCTTGTTAGGAAGCAACTATTTGGATATGCCACATGCAGTACTTTGTATGTAGGCATTACTTGTCACATGCACCATAATGTGTAGACGTATGAAAATTTTAACATATTTTTTGTTATGACCCTCATGTTAATGACATCCATACTTTCATCTTTAGCACAAAATCTGCACAGAAGTGATGTATCTATGTGTGACATGTCAAGAGGCAATAATCAAACATTGTTAAAAAGCATGTCTTCACAACATATTCACATTTTGTGTGTGAGCTGCAGTGTGTTTGTGTGTCTGTGTAATGTTTACAGCAGTCTTTATTTTCAGTGCTCATTCTTATCATGCAACTGTGTAGCTTGGGGCAGGTAAATGTGTCTCTACACTATGTTCCATGCTGAAATTACAGTGCTTATATTGTTTACATTTCATCACACTCTACTGCATGTTGTAAATGGTACAATACAGTTCACATCATTTGTTATGCACACAGCAGCTGTGCAATGTTGTGCATGAAAAACAATACATGGGACACAATTTGTATCACCACTTAAACTAATATACATTCTAGATACAGGTGTAAGTGTGTCTGTGTTTCTGTGTTTCTGCCTGATATATGGAACAGTTTGTGGTACAATGTAATACATGACTGTATTGTGATCAGTGCCACTGTATTTTTGCAGAGCTGTTCAATGTGCACTGTGTGTGTGAACTGTGTCCTGAACATATCCATCTGCATCATTTTCCACACTTTGTGAGGACTTCCTGTCAGGTAACATGTTGTATGCATATATGACACACCCCACAAACGTATGACAGATGATGTGTATACATTGCCCTTGGCTTGTACAATGACTCAGTAATATTTGCTATACCCATACATTTCTAACATGTAGTAAACTATACGCACATGCATATATGCATACAAATATTTCAGGCTCAGGCAATAATGCCCTTCTAGTCTGCCAATATACCAAAACAATCATTCCCATAAGAAGTGTCCAAGACTTTCTTAAAACCATCTAAACCAATGCTTGCTTTAATATAATTTGGTGGTCTAGTCCTTATACGTGCTACTATCGCAGAAAACTAATCAGGACATATCTCATTCCTACATAATCTTCTACACTGGTTGCCTGGTGATTCTCTACCACTTTTTGATAACCTCAAACATTCCCAGAGGTAGTTGTCTCTAAATGTCAAATATACCTGAATAAGGTCTACTCTTAAATACCTGTTTGAGACACTATACAAGTTCAGATAATTTAGTCTTACATAACAGCTTAAATGTTCATAGGTTCATAGGTTCATAGGTTCATAGGTTCATACTAGGCTTTCTGCCCTAGGGCATTTATAAGCCTAGCCAGAATGTGTTTGGCTTTCACCACCCATTTTAAATTTATTTTGCTATGCCCTTTTTCGAGGTTAGTATACTGTGCCTCTGTCTAACAGTGACACAGAAGTGATACCCGGGGTAAACCTACAATCTCCCATCCACTCATCAAGATTCCTCTTGAAGAGAGTCAATGAGGAACTCTGCCTAACCTGGACTGGGATTTTATTCCAGAGTGAAGGGAGCCTCTGGGTTATGAATCTGTCCCTCCAGCATGTCCTATTTATTTCAGTGCTGAGGTTCAAGTCTCTTGAGCACATAGCTCGATGGGATTTGGATTTTCTGAGGTGCAGCATGTCCATTAATTCCGGGTTGGACATGGCTTTGTATGTCAGGCACAGATCGCCTCTGAACAGGTGGTATGCCACTGAGTAGAGCTGGAGTTTCTTTAACCGAGCAGCATATGGCATCTGTTTGAGCCCTTTGATCCTCTTGGTGAGGCACTTTTGGGGTCTTTCCAGTTGCTGCAGGTGTCTGGTAAGGTACATCCCAAAAGGGGCATTGTACTCAGTTATGGGCCTGATGAGGGATGAGTAAAGAGGCATGATGACCTCCCCTGATCTAGATGTGAATCCCTTCATGATTAGGTGGGCTATATAAAATGTTTTTCTAACCACTTTGGCCACGTGGTTGTCAAATGAGAGATTGCTATCAACTTGGGTCCCCAGGTCCCTAATTACTTCTTCTGTACTTAATGGATTACCACCTATGTGGTAATTTGTGGGCACTTTGTTTTTGCCAAAGGGGATGACTATATACTTTTTGGCATTCAGCTTGAGGCCATGGCTCTGGCACCAGTTGTCTGTTTCTATGAGGCCCTTTTGGAGGATGCTTGTGTCGGCTGGAGAGTCGATTATGGCGCCCAGTTTGCAGTCATCTACGAACTTGGTCAGCCGCAGTCCTTCCGTGTTGGCCTGTACCTCTGAGAAATATATACTGAACAAGAGAGGTCCCAGGACTGAGCCTTGTGGGACACCACTTGTAACTGGTTTGGAGTCTGACATGGCTCCAGCAATTCTAACCATGTGGGTTCTGTCCTTGAGCCAGTTTGCAATCCATCTAGTGACATAGGGGTTTATATTTAAGCTGGTGAGCTTATCTATAATGCCCGAGTGGGGTATTGTATCGAAGGCTTTTGCGAGGTCCAGGTAGGGTGTGTGGACCACCTTCCCCTCGTCAATGGCCTTGGTGACTGTTTCAAAGAAATCAACCAGGTTTAAGAGGCAGGATCTGCCCTTAACAAAGCCAAACTGGGTAGGATCCACTGTCTGTAGGTCCCCAATATCTTTATTTATGAGGTCCATGATGATCCTTTCCATAGCTTTGCAGACCAAGCTAGTCAGGCTTATAGGGCGATAGTTTCCAGGATCCGTTGAGGCACCACCTTTATGGAGAGGGACCACTGTTGCTGTACGCCACTCTTTGGGCACATATCCTGTAGTAAGGCTGAGATTGAACAGTAGTTTTATGTTTGGGTTTAGCTCTTCTTGGAGTTCATGTAGGACACAGCCCAGGACACCGTCTGGTCCCATTGATGCTGTGTTTTTTGCTTTGGAGAGGGCGGCTCTTACCTTAGCATCTGAGATGTCAGGGGGGCAGCACTCTGCTGGGATAGATATTTGCCCTTTTGTTGGTGGGGGGGGTTTGTACTGAACCTGTCAGCTAGGATGTTGGCAATGTCTGTGGGTTCAGTGTATTTTTTGTCATTTTGGACTAATTCTGAGCATATCTGGGAATTACCACCCAGGTTCCTAACATAACTAAAGAAAGACTTGTGATTATCCTTAGTGTCCTGTGCAATTTTTTTCTCGAAGCTGGCCTTAGACAATTTTATGAGTGCCCATAGTTTTTTGCTAATACTGATCAGTGATGCCTTCCCTTTTTGGGATTTGCTCTATCATTTAGTAGCTTCCTCCTTCTATTGTATAGTTTGTTTATGGCTGGGGTCCACCTGACAGGACGTCTGCCTTTGGAGGATTGGGTCTTGGTTTTATTTGGGATCGCATGATCCATGCATTCCTGAAGGTGTTCATAGAATGCGTTTATAAAGGATTCTGCGGTCTGGGATGTATTTTCCACAGGCCCGGGGGCTTTGAAGGATTCCACCTCAGTTTTGAGGAGTGTGAAATTTGCTTTAGAGAAGTTTTTCACTGTGGTTTTCTGGGCAGGGGGTGGGGTAGGGATGTGAATATCCAGTGAGATTAGTTTATGGTCTGATCTTACCAGTGAGGGATACACTTCTGGTCTGGAGCATAGAGTCCCCATGTTGGTGATGATCAGGTCCAGTATGTTTTTCCCTCTTGTGGGAGTGGTAACAAGTTGTTCCATAGCATTTGAGTTTATAAATTCTAGGAACCTTTGGGCCAGGGTGTTGGAGCTGCAGTAATGCTCCCAGTCTATGTTTGGGTAGTTGAAGTCGCCCAATATAATGGTGTTTGGAGAGACCTTCATATTTTCCAGTGTTCTCAGGAAGGCTGAGTGGGGTTCCTGGGTTTGGGAGGGTGGTCTGTAGCAGGCTATAAACTGGAAGGCAGTTTTACCCACTGTTAGTTGCACATGGATAGTCTCTGATGCCTCGTGCTTTGCCACCAACCTGGAGGTGTGGGTATCTTTGATGAATATCGATACTCCCCCTCCTTTTGTGGTTCGGTCCAAGTTTTGGGGCCAAAAAGCATGGTATGAGGTATAACCTGGTAGTGCTGGGGTGCTCTCGGGAGCCCTGAACCAGGTTTCTGTTACTGCACAGATATCGATGTTCTCCATGCTAAGGAGAGTTTCGAGTGCGTGCATCTTGAGGTTTGGACTTCTGGCGTTGAGTAGCATTACTCTTAGTTTCTTATCCCTTGTGATACCTATAGAGGTGGGTTTGTCTTTTGAGCCTTGCCTAAAAAAGGCACTATGGGGGTAGCAAGAGCCTTTGCCAATATCCGAAAGCCCATGGGTGACAGATGCAAGCCGTCCCTAGTGAAGCATCGTGGCTTGTCGAGCATATCATCCCAAGCTGACAGGCATTGGATCCCCTTTGAAGGACACCAGTACTTAAGCCAATTGTTGAAATTGATCATCTTGTCTTCATATTGTGGCATCATTCTTGGTGAGGGTAAGATGCTACTCAAGGTCAGGGTCATACCGGCCTGGGCTACATGCTCAGAGAGCTCCTTTATGTCTCTTTTCATGTAGTCCAGGGAGGTACATCTCAGGTCATTCACACCAGCATGGACAATGACTGAGTCATATTTGTACCTGCCTTGGAGTGACCTGAGTGCTTGTGTTATGTGGCGGATCCTAGCGCCCAACAGGCTGCTCACCATGACCCTCTCCTTGTTCAGCCTGGTGAGTGGGACATCAGTGTGCCTGACGATAGAGTCACCTATTACAAGTGTATCAGGTGTGTTGTTTAGTCTTAAGGGCTGTGACTGTTCGGCACACTGGCTTTGTGAGATATGTGTTGCACATGTTTTGTTTTGGGGTAGCGGTTGCTTGGGTGTCTGCTTTGGAGGTCTCTGCTGCTTAGGCAGATCTTTATTTAGAGCCTC
Source organism: Protopterus annectens (assembly GCF_019279795.1). NCBI lineage: Eukaryota > Metazoa > Chordata > Ceratodontiformes > Protopteridae > Protopterus > Protopterus annectens. The sequence continues at coordinate 72,441,423 of NC_056725.1, forward strand.
TGAGTATGTTTTTGTGTGATTATGTGTTTGGTTTGCTGTCGTGGTAGGTCTATGTGAGACTGGAATTGCAGTGAATGTGGTTTCCTTCATCCATGGATGCCTTTGGTATATTACCGATATACTATTTTCAATTTCCTCATGTTTGTTTTCTTATAAAGTTTCCATATTGTTATTCCATACTCTAGTTTTAGTTAAATTTAACTTGCAAACACTGATTTCATCATTTCTGATTTATAAATCTTTTTTATACAACTTATAGTTCTATAACCATCACTAAGCAATTGGTTGATATGATTAGAAAAAACTCAAAGGTAGATCTACCCATAAACCCAGATCCTTAAATAAACCTACAGTTTCAACCACTGTGTGTTATATTAAATATTCACAATTCAGTCAATATATCCCAAATCTCATATACTTACTTTTTGATACAATATTAGTATATTATTCTCCTGTGCCCAAATGGTCAATTTAGTCAAGTTCTTTTGAGGGCATGTCTTACCTGTAGCATAGGTAATCAATTTACCCATTTTCAGATCATCTGCATACAGACTGTAGAACACTTCAGATGAAAAAGAAAGATCTAAAAGCTACAGCCTAAACAAGTGTGGGCCTAGGACCAAACCCTGTGGGAAACCCCGACTGTAACCTAGATTTTCACCTGTCCAGTTGTTGTATGATACTTGCTAAGCCCTTTCTGGAAGCCATGCATCTGTCCATCTTATCAAGATTAAATCAATTCCTAGTTGTTCTAATTTATTGATCAGTGTTTTATGTATGACCCTATCAAAAGCTGAAGTTAAATCTATATAAATTACATCACAGCACAATTTGTCATTTACAGCTGTTATTATATTGTTATAAAATATCATATTATATAGTGGTTATAGATGTATTTTCAACATATGCATGCTGATGTATGATTTCAAGTCCCAGCCTTTCCCATTCTAACAACAATTTATCCAAAATACTTTTCTCCATTATTTCTTCTCAGCACGAAAGTAAACTTTTGGGCCTATATAACTGGATTTGTCCTAGTTCCCTTTCCCCATGAAGACTGGTTCAACAACTCCAATCTTGTGGGATCTCCCCATATGACCTAGTGAATAGTAGATATAATGGTACGGAAGCTCATGCTGAAGTGTTCTCAGGTCATTATTGCAAATTCCCCCTCCTCTCTGTGCTTTGTTTAGGTCCAATTTGAGTATTTCATTTTCAATATAAATTAATTTCAGTATCTGAAGTTGTATGATCCACCTTTTCGACCAATAGTCTCTGGTAGTAAATCTAAGACCTTCCCTATAGGTAAATATATTGATTTTAAATTAAAATTTTTATATGATAAAGTTCCTCATATGGTAAAGGACTGTTGGTTTTTTCTAAGTAATTACGCTATTGACATGAACTTTGATCATATCACATTTCTCACTATAGATGTAATAGATTTATTTTCCTGCATCCCAAAAGACAAAAGGCTTGAAGCATTTAGTGCCAGCATTTTTAAATATTCAGATTTGGAATGGGATGAAATTAGGTTATTGGAAGAGTTGATGGCCATTGTGTTGGATAATAATTACATTTACTTTGAAGGTGAACGCTTTAAGCAAACCAAAGGGGTAGCGATGGGAGCCGCTTGTGCTCCCATCTACGCCAATTTGGTTATGCTTTATTGGGAGGATTCGACACTATTTACTAGTGAATATTATAAGCATGTGAAATATTATTCCAGGTTTTTGGATGATATATACATTTTATGGGACGTGGATGACAAGACACTGGAATCTTTCATTCATTTTTTAAATATGAGTAACGAATATCTGAAATTCACATACGCTTATAATAGTACTGGTTTACCTTATCTTGACACTCTCATTCAGTATCGAGCCAAAACACTTACTTCTTCCATATACAGGAAAGATACCTTTTCTAACAATTATTTACATTTTACCAGTTGTCATCCTGAGCAAATGAAGAATAATATATTCAAAGGTCAATGTGTACGAGCAGCTCGTATGATATCCAATGATGAATCATTAATTATTGAATTGGATTTCATTAAAGAGTTATTTACACAAAGAGGTTAAGCTTTAAATATGATGGAACATACCATTCAATATATGTTACAATTGAGGAACAACAGATATCAGCCATTATTGGGAAGGAAATATATTTTGACTACACATGAGGCAGATACATCCCAAGACATAAACAAAACATTAGCTCTGAATATGGATGTATTTCAAAAGTCCTTTATTATACAATTTAATTTAGTGGCGAGTTATATTAAGAAATTAATATATGACTTTTGGTATTATATATCTAAAGACACCCAACTAACTAAAACTATAGGTTCAAAACCACATTTTATATTTAAAATGGGAACTAATATAAAGCAAATAGTAGATTTTAAACATGTAGGAGTAAAAAACAACAAGTCAATTTTAGCACGTAGCCCGAGATGTGGTACCTGTAAACAGTGTAAATTTATGTCTGAAGAGACCATTATACATTTAAGTAACGGACACAGAAGTACTGTAAATAGGAAGGCAGGGAATTGTAACACCAAGATGGTGATATACCTGAACATTTGTCAGTATTGTGCTAGTTTTTATGTAGGAAAAACAGAAAGAAACCTTAGGGAAAGGATTTATGATCATATATACTGTATTAAGACCAAAGACAGTAATAATGCACTTTACAGACATATTGAAAGGGAAGGTGATGATCACCATTTTAAATTTATAATACTGGAAGTGATTAAAACTGACCCTAAGGGGGATGACATTAAAAGTCTACTTAGTTATAAGGAAGTATGGTGGCAAATATTTTTAGACGCCACCACACCCCCAGGTTTGAATGAATTTATACCTATTAAACCTTTGTTAATGTTCTTTTACAAATGATTTTTAAATTATTAACATTTTTATATGAAATGTACTATTGTGATTGGTTATATTCCATATGTCATTTATTAGTTCATCATTAAGATAAAAAAATTCCATTTTATTTATTAAGGGAAAAACTTCAGTAAATACCCTATATTCAGATACAGTTTTTAATTAGGGAATATTTCATACCCTACAATTGATTTTTATAGACTGTCATAATTTTATATTTAATAGTTTACTATTTTATGATATTTATTATATGATGTGTTATGTTTTATTATGTAATTATAGTTGCTTAACACAACATTAATTTATGTGCAGCATCTGTTTATGATCTTGTCTAAATTATGGTCTAGGAATTTGTTATGTCTATATTTATTCGTACCAGCAACAGACCATTCTCTTTAGATGTAACTGTCACTTTAAATTTGTAGTTTTGAATTTTTGGCACCAAAAAAGGCTTAAAACACCTGGAATAAACTATGTCATTAGTTCTGAAGAAGCCCAGAATTGCTGGGTGAAAGCGCTTAACTTTTTTTGTTCCGTTTTTTTCTGTTTGTTTTACTGTCATGTACAATGCTGTTTTTAGCTGCTGTTCCAATAAACTGGGATCTTATGTATACATCTCACTGCCTTCAATCTTATATTTACTGTCATGGTGTGAGAGCACTTATAGGTGTACTCGCTGTGGTGTTTTACTTTTTATTTTTAGTATCTGAAGTTACCCAGATGCTACTAGGACAATTTATCACCCTCTTTATGTTGCCAAACTGTTTTGCATAAGCTGTTGTAAATATATTTATAATCTATTGTGCTTGAGAATAAATTTTAGTGTATACACATAGTTTGTCAATTTGTATGACTTTGCTCCTACCACATCTTATGTATTTATGAAATAGCTTCCTGTTATGAACAAATTTTTTATATAACTTTTCTTCAGATTTTCTTGATCTTGTCTAATACTGTGCTTGGTTTGTCTGCCCAGTTTGTTTATTTCAGTTTCAAAGCTATAGTTCATCCTTTTTTCTATAAGAATCTTCTTCTTATCAAAATGTATCTTCTTGATTCTGTGTGCTTAAATCCTGATTAAACATTTTTCTTGTTTTTTTACATTCAAACAATTTCCCTTTCAAAACGTGCCACATTGTTTGTGCAGTTTTTCCACTGCATACATCACTCAAATAGTTATTAACACTGACTGTTTTGCTTCCTTATAGTATGTTATTAATCTTATGTGCATTGGTTTAGATTTCACTTCCGATGTCAGTTTAGCAGAATTTTCTGACAGTAATTTAACCTTTATAACCTCATGATCAGTCCACATCAAAGGTAGTAATACTCAACATGAAGTAACAATCATTTTATTTTTAACAAAAACAATATCTAATATGCTCCATTCCCTGGTACTTTTTTGTACAATCTGAAGCAATTGTTGTTCCTGAACATACTTTGTGAATAATTTCCTTACTAATGTTGTTGAATCAATATTATTCCAGTCTGTTTCTGGTAAATTTAAGTCCCCAGCCACTATTATTCCCTCTTGTGTTTCATGTAAGAAGTGTATGAATTCCTCTAGGTCATCGGCAGATCTAGAACACTCCAGCAATAGTTACGTGTTCCAGGGCTGTCTTTATTGTCACAATTACACAATCAACAGTATTGCTAGTATCACTGAATATGTAATAACAGGTCTCAAAACAATCTTAAATCGGCGTCATAACACCTCCATTTTTTTTTATTAGAATGTCTATTTCAATGAAAACATTTATACTGTGACAGAACTGAATTCCAGTTATTGTTCTTTAACCATGTTTCACAAACAAAAGCAACTTCAGTCTTATAGGAATATAGCAAATTTTGCAATTAAAAAAATGTATTACTAATGCTCCTATCATTAACAAGTACCCACTTCATAAATGTACCACAGTTTGTACACAGCTGTGTACACATTGCATTAACTTTTTTGGTATTCAACAAGCACCCTTACATGGTGTTACATGGTCCTCCAGTACATATTCATCCTCTGAACATGAACATGGTGGGGGAACCACTAGACATCAGGACTTAATTATAAGGTACCATAATGGCATTAAAGCAGTGAGTAGGCTGTGGGGGGATACACTATACATAAGGGAATCATTTGTAAAGTGCCATCTGACACCAGTCTTACTAATGGGACCTGGAGTGGGGGCATCAGTAGACCACCAGAGAAAAAGTGGAGTGCCATACCATAAATCATAAGGATGATTGGTGGGTGGGGGAACCACCAGGCACCAGATATGATATTTTTTAGTGTTGTACCTCCACCGACATTAATATGGGGACCAGTGAATGAGAGATATAGAGCTTAATTAAAAGGGCCGTAATGGCATGTACATCAAAATGGGGATCAAAGGATAGGACAGTGCCTTAATTGCCATGATGGTACCAATGTTACAATGGGGATCAGGATTGGGGAAATACAGTAGACATCGGGGATCACGCTATAAAGTGTCCTAAAGCACAGACCACCATACCAGGTATGGGGAGGGATAGCAGACACACTCTAAAGTGCCATAATGGCATGACTCGTAGTACAGAGATTGGGAGGTGAAAACACTAGACACCAGGGATTACTCTATAAAGTGTCCTAAGGCACAGACTAGCATAACAGGGATTGGTGACAATGGACACACTGTAAGGTGCAACAATGGCACCAATGGTAGTATGGGGATCAGGGGGGAACCACTGAACACCAAGTATGATGCTTTAATTGACATAATAGCACCAACAGTGTAACAGTGATTGGGAGTGAGGGATACACTAGAAACAAGAGCCTAATACATATGTGTCATAATGTCACTAAAGTGTCACAGGGGTGTGGTGAATGACATAAGGATAAGGACAGTGACAGTGGTGTGTGTGTGTGTGTGTGTGTGTGTGTGTGTGTGTGTGTGTGTGTGTGTGTGTGTGTGTGTGTGTGTGTGTGTGTGTGTGTGTGTGTGTGTGTATGTGTGTGTACATGTATGTATATGTTCATGTTTGTGTTTGTGTGCCTTTAGTGACCAGAGGAGGGATTTCACTGCCCACATGAGCAGCAGATTACTACCACAATGTGCAGTTCAGCCATGATCTTCATGTCACGGTAGTAACTGCAATTCAGGAAACATGCAATTTATCTGATAATCAGATGCTGGCTAGAATGTTCCTGAATCCTAAATGGGTGCTTCACACTGGATGGGTTTTCTAGTGGGATCCATGTAATTGTTACAAAGGGACGATCTTCATTACCATTCTCTTTATTTTATTTCAAACATACATTTCTCATCCAACTGTCTGTACTTCTGTAGCTTCAGCCATGTTGTCAAGCTTTTGTCTTGCTCCTCTTTTTTCTTTTAATAATGTTCTTCAGTCCTTCCACTGAGGTAACCTTTTACAAAGAGAAGTAATTCATAAAGTTGCCACTGTGACCTACCATATCAGCTGTGTCAGTCACACAAATATGTTGGGTGTTCTTTATGTCAAGTGCAAACGTGCAGTAGCTTCTGCTCACTATCATTCACAGTCGTACCTTGTTATGACAGTTAATAAGACATAAAAAACAAAATATAAATGAAAATAAATCTTCTGTTACCAGGCAGTTGCACAATAGATCACAGATCAGTGCAGGATAGTTACAGATAAGCTATAGTTTGTCCTGTCTACAGTTTGTATGAATTTATAGCTGACTACATCACTTAGGATGGCTAGAGTTTGCCTGTCTACACTGTAACCCTTCCTAAAAACAGAGTGAAAATCTTGCCTGGTGTTTGTTAAATATTGCATAATATCTGCTGTAAAAATTCTCTTCCCTGATATTGACAAATGCACACCATCCTGTCTGAACATGTGTACCCAAAACAAGGCCTGGATGCTCTACACATTTCCATTTCTTAAAACAGGACATTTTTTCCATGTAGGTGTTTATCCAAAAAATCATTTCATTCACAGTGACCTGACTATCCTTTCTATAAGCGATTTGTGAAAAATATGTCCTAACACCAGTACAAGCTATACTATCTAAGAGGCTGTCAGTTCCCGACTAACAGTCAGAGAATCTTTGTTGGTGACGTCATTTGTACCAACATGAATACAAACAGATCCATACTTCCTTACATTAAGGCGTTCCAAGACTTGTTTCACATCTTCAGTTTTTGCTCCTGGCAAGCATAACACTACTCGATGTTCATTATCATCTCTGCAAATATAAGTATCAATTCCTCTAATAACTGAATCTCTAATTACAAGAATATCTTTGCTGACCATCTCTGACAAATCTTCAACTTCTAATAGTCATTTCTGCTCTATCAATTGTTATGAAGGATAGATCTTCATCACTATTAGTCATTAATTCCACTGTTTTCATTGCGTATTAAATTCTCATCTAGCTGGCATTGTAAATCCACAGCTTGAGCAGGAAGTCAACATCTGTCTTTCTCTTCTTTTTTCTTACAGTAATATACCCGTTCAGTTTTGATTTCTTCCTTTTCACCTGCCCGTTGCCTCTTTTTTCTACCTTTTCCATTGGAGAGGTGATGCCTTTTTCTGTAGACTGAAGGTTTTCTGATAGCAAAACATCATCATTCCCTGTCACCTTGTTACATAACAAAGCAGAATCCTTTTTACTACGTATTCTCTTTCCTTTACAATCATTAGTCA